>NC_137117.1:10563208-10585708 GCF_949357685.1 Gobio gobio
GCTCACGTGCCACTGTTGGCTCTTTCGGCGGTGGACAGGGGTCAGCATGGGCACCCTGACTGGTCTATGCAGCCCCATACACAACAAACTGAGATGCTCTGTGTATTCTGACACCTTTCTATCAGAACCAGCATTAACTTCTTGAGCAGTTTGAGCTCCAGTAGCTCGTCTGTTTGATCGGACCACACGGGCCAGCCTTCGCTCCCCACGTGCATCAATGAGTCTTGGCCGCCCATGACCCTGTGGCCGGTTCACCACTGTCACTTCCTTGGAGCACTTTTGATAGACACTGACCACTGCAGACCGGGAACACCCCACAAGAGCTGCAGTTTTGATGCTCTGACCCAGTCGTCCAGCCATCACAATTTGGCCCTTGTCAAACTCGCTCAAATCCTCACGCTTGCCCATTTTTCCTGCTTCTAACACATCAACTTTGAGGACAAAATGTTCACTCTCTGCCTAATATATCCCACCCACTAACAGGTGATGAAGAGATAATCAGTCTTATTCACTTCACTGGTCATAATGTTATGCCTGATCAGTGTATATTTTGTTATGGCCATAAAATCATTAAAAACACCTCCTGTAGTCTATATAATACAGTCACGTTTACCAGATAACCTGTAGTTGTGCACTGTGATTATATTTGGTTTTACCTTTAAAAAAATATCATCTTCCACATGCTCATTAATGAGTTCCTGTCTCTTCATGCAGATTGACCGTTGAGGAATGACCAATCCTGGAACGCTCATGCAGTTTAAAGGGAGCAGAGAAGACACGTCATGTATTTCTCCTATCCACTGACATGCAAACCTTATCCAATTTAACGCTCCACGTGACACATCCTGAAACGGGCCAATGTAAATAATATTTTGGCCCGTTTACATTGCCTCGCAATAATCAGTGATGATTGAAGAGGATTCAGTCTGTCTAATATATATCCTCAACTTGAGTGTCTATTCATATTCTTTTCATTCAAATATGTTTGTACAAGTTTCATTAGCAGTATTATATAGATATATATATTTATTCAGAAATAAATGATAATACACCATGTTGATTTGTGCTGTCTGTGATGGATGACTGTGTGGATTCACAACTAAATGATTCAATCCTGCATCAGATAGTCCATATTTAAAGGAACAAAATGCGGAAAAGCATTCCTGTAGCTCATCTCACACAAATATCGTGGGCTTGGTTCCCAAGAGAGCATTTATAGAGGAAGAAATGAATGTCGCTTTGGATAAAAGTGTCTGTGAAATGCATAAATGTAAATGGGGAAAGTTAAATAAATAAAAGCTGAATTCAGTAAAACAGTAAGAGTTGTATGCAAATTAGAAATCTTTTTTTTTTTAATCTATGCACAATCTCAACCCTTAGACGAGGATACGTTAGAACTACAAATAAAGTGTTTAAAACTACAAACATGATGGATGTGCGAGTCTGACGAGGTTGAACGTGGGGATATCCCAAATTAAATGTCCCAAACCTCAGTGAGTTCCAGGCAATGAGACATCACGTTCACATGTTGACCACATGATGTCGCCACAACACAATATATCGTGTTTTTGTATCAATCATAGCAAAAAAACAGAATAAAAATAATATAAGATCGCTTTGTGAACAGCTGAGGAAAAGCAAAAACTAAGGTATCATTGGATAAACTTAATGTATAGGCCTAATGTTTGTTTTGTTTACAATACAGTTATGATAGAAGCTTGTTTCCACCGCAGAATAAAACATTTTAAAAGATAATTGCGACTTTATATCTCGAAATTCTGACTTTTCTCTTGCGATTCTGACTTTGTAACACGCAGTTGTGACTATATCACGCAGTTACAAAAAAAAAAAGAGTCAGAATTCGCAATAGCTTTTTTATTTGTTTTATTCTGTGGTGGAAACAAGCTTCCATAGGCTACTTGTCGACATCTTGGAAGTCTCGCTAAGGTTGGGATTGATCAATTATACCCCGTATGTTTGCTATTTGCTCCCCAAAGTGTATGTTGTTTTGTTGTCAAACATAATAAAAAATTACCCCGAGTTCTTTAATGGCAAAATCCCATGTTCACAAATATAAGTTTTATATAGCCTAAGTCTTATTAAGATTTGTCCAGACCCACGACTGGCAGATCAACGTGCTACTGCATTTCTCTCCGAAATTAAAGTAAATAAAATAAAACAATTCTTTAATTTTATTTTAATGGAGTTATCACAAATATAGGAATGTAAACAACACTTTTGACAACATCATAAAAAGAACAAAAAAGAATGAAAAATGCTAAACAAAATGCATCAGTGGCCAGGGGTAACATAAATTACATTATATAAAATGGAGGCACTTATTAACAATCAGGCAAAATGTCACAGACACCTGTACAAGGAAAGAATGAATAAGATGCTACACAATGTTGTGGGTTTTAAGGCTTTAACGTTGCTGGAGGTAGATATTTTATCCAGTTAATACTTCAAATCTTTACAAAATATAATAAATAGGGGCATTACAGACAAAAATTTGCACTAAAGTAAATTAAATGTGGAGGATTTTAACTGTGACAAAGTGATTGACAGGGCAGTTTAAACGGTGACGGCATGCACGTAACTAGGCGACAAAGCTGTCCGTAAAAGACACAGTAATGTCGAAGTGATGGATGTCCCAGGGCTTGCCTATACACCCAAAAGTATGCACTTTTTCTTCACAAAAAATGAGTAGCGTTACATACTGTTTACTATGTGACCAATTTATTAAGAACTTTCCACAAGGCGGCGCATGAAGGCCCATAAAGCCGAATCTAATCCTCAGAAAAGTGCTTCTTTGGCGCGGGGCAATGAATTAAAAGCGAATAATGATACTGAGAAAGCTTAATAGCTATTATATTAAATACAAAGTAGCTATTTGAACTAAAGGAAGAGACCCTTTTCACATTTCTGGGTTTCTCAGAGCGGAAGTCATGTGAGAGTACATTAAAAATATTTTTTATGTCCCCATTTGCACAAATAGCACAAGGAAAACGACACAATAGTGATTTCAAAACTTTCAAAAAGAGGGGAAAAATAGAGTGTGATTGATAACGGCAGTGAAAAGAGAGAAAGATGTTAATTGTTTAATGCTGTATTAGAAACACCCTCACTGTTTATTTTATTATTGGGTTTTTTGTGTAATTTGATGCTAAAGTAATATAATACAAAGTATTAGTGTTATAAATGTACATACATAAAAAAAAAATCATTTTATCATTCCAGAGTCATGCAAACTGCCATCAATCCACTTTCAAATTCTACTCGTATTTTCCACGCCCACGTGACGTCATCCGCGCGCATGCGCAGTAGAGTCTATATGCCCAGCGCTTCCTAAACACAAACGGATTCAAACTCTTGCGGGTAACGTTTCGGTTTATACTGTATTATCTCTGGGTGTTATATGAATTGTGAAATGTTGTCAACGTGTCAATGTTTATCGCATTTTTTTACGTATTTAGTGTGGTAAATTTGGACGAAGCGTAAACATTCAGCGACAAACCTCAAAACACGTTTAATCTGTCAGTTTAAGCCTGTGAACAGGGTTATTATAATTAATCATTATTAATAAATGCACTAATACACTAACAAACTATACTATGGTATCACCATTTGCCATGGTGTTTTTGTGGCTCATTTGAATATAGTATGTTAAATATCAAAGTACTATGTTGAACTATCATTAAAAAGCCAGTTTTCCTTTCCACACCCATCAGATGCTGATTGACAGCTGTCAGATGCTGATGACCTCATCATGGCATCGTCCTCTGAGGTGAACGTCCACATGGAGGAGGTGGTGGTGGTTACCACCCCTGACACCGCCGGTCAGACTTCATCGGGCGATGAGGAGAAGAATATACTGGTGGCTACAGACCTGGAACAGTCTGGGTGAGCGTTTCGTTCTGTTGGGACTCCCATCATGCACCTCTTTCAGACTCTCACCGCTGCCTTTATCTTTTCCTCCACAGGGAAAACATTATGGAGCAATCCATGGAGTCTGAGGCCGAGGCCGAGTCGAGCACCACTCTCTCTCTGCCCAAGGACACTGTGTTGGGTATAAACACAAAGTTTTATTTTAAGTATAGCTTTTATTAAAGGGTTACTTCACCCAGAAATGAAAATGATCCCATGATTTGCTCACCCTCAAGCCATCCTAGGTGTATATGACATTCTTCTTTCAGACGAAGACAATCGGAGTTATATTAAAAATGTCCTGGCTCTTCCAAGCTTTATAATGGCAGTGAATGTTGGGTCATTTTTTAAGTCCATAAAAGTATTGGTAATATTCGAAAAAAGCATAAATAGGGGCACTTTAAGATTCAGTTTTAACTTAAAAAACTGAAAATTATAATTGTTGCCTAGCTGCAACTAAATTAAAGTTTTATTTGATGTCAGTTCATGTTCATTTCATTTCAAGTAGTACAAATGTTTTTGTATGGTTTAGTTTTAGTTAACAATAAAAAAAACCCTGAATAATATAATAGACATGCCATGTTCATATTTACGCAGTGAAAATATCTGACGATACAGATGTGGAGGGTGATATTCTCTACCCAATAACCTGTGGGGACAGCAAAGCCAACCTCGTGTGGAAGAAGTTTGTGTGTCCCGGGATCAACATCAAATGTGTGCAGGTAAACACGTGATGCAGTCTATTTTAAAACACTACAAACTAGGGGTGTCCCCGACTAATGATTTACACATTCGAATCAGAATTGTCGAATCTTTCTGTAGTCGACCGATAGTCGAATCATCTATGTGTGTGTGAATGGGTTGGGAGGGGCACGACACTAGGTAGTCAGCAGGAGGGTAAAACTATTTTTATTTTATTTTACACACTGCACACAGCAACAACTTTTAATAAAGCGACCAAAACTGCCTGCCAACTGACAGACAAACTGACTGGCTTTCCTATTTAGGTTTAAATAAAAGGTAATGTGGTGGATAAACATTAGTAAAACGTTTTCTCATAATATTTTAAAGCCGCGATCGATATACAGAACATCACACAAAGAAATAAAAGAACATTTTGATAAATAAACCTAAAAAAATACCTGCCTAGAGATGAAAAGAACACACCGACTGCAGACAGGATTTGCATTTCACATTTTGCGACATTAAATTAAATCGGCAAAATTGCTGTGCCAGCATGCTTTCAGTGCAGCGCAACATTGACATAACGAAAAACAATAAAAAGCATTAATTTACAGAATTAAATTAGAACAGAATATACATTTCGAATAATAAAAAAATGAATAAAAACGAAATAAAGTCAGAATCAAGTCACAGGGAGCATAATAAATGTGTGCAAAATGCCAAAGTGCAGGGGAACATATATTTAAAAAAAAAAAAACACAAGCCACAGTTAAATTAGGTAACCCTGAGTGATCAATAAATAAAATAAAAACTTTTTAGTAACTTTTACTCTGAGTACATTTTTAGAACGGTACTTTTACTTCTACTTAAGTAAAATTTCATTGAAGTAATAGTACTTTTACTTGAGTAGAATATTTTGTTACTCTTTCCACCTCTGATCCTTCCAAACTTACCCATTTTTAGTGGAAAGCCATGTTTGTTGTTGATGAGTGGTAGGGCATGAGCTGTTGGCACAACTTGCATTTAACTTTTTTTGGATCATCTTTTACCATTTCAAAGTGCATCCACACTTTAGATTTTCTTATTCCAGACATTGTTAAGTAATCCCTGCCGCCAAGATGCTCCTCGTCAGTCATGGATCAGGGAAAGTGAAACTTAAATCTGTCACAGGGGTGGTTGGATTTATTCACACACACACACATTAAAAATATTTATTCAACGCTTCTTTCTTTTCACTTTTTTTTTTTTTTTTTTACAGCATTATCATAATTAAAGGCTGTATATAACTTAATATAACCGTACAAAACCAGTTATTCTGTGTGAAATTAGACATATTGCCAAAATAGTATAATCCTCGTTTCATAACACCCACAAAGATTCGACTGTGAGATCGGTGGTCGAATCAGGCTTTTTGATTTGAAGGCTTACGCTTAAAGGTGCTGTGTGTAATATTTATGAGGATCAGTGATGGGAATAACGGCGTTATAGATAAACGGCGTTACTAACGGAATAATTTTTTTCAGTAGCGAGTAATCAAACGAGTGACTGTTTCTCCCGTTACAACGCCGTTAGCGTTACTGAGAATAAAATGCGGCGTTACTATAATTGAGCTCACTGAAGCGGTTTCATCTGAACAGGCTCTCTGTCAGTACCTGCAACGTTTTTTTTTCTCTGGTTGGTGTGTGTGTGTGCGTGTGTGTGTGTGTGTGTGTGTGTGTGTGCGCGTGTGTGCGTGTGCGGGCGTGCGCGTGTGTGTGTGTGTGCGCGTGTGTGCGTGTGTGGGCGTGCGTGCATACGATGCGTGTTGGGGGGTGGTACACATATCTGATGATGATTGGTGGGTGGGAGACAAGGTTGATAGGTTGAGTTCACACACACACGACACACACACACACGCGATGGCAAGTCTTCAAGGGTAGCTTTCGCAAACTGGAAGTATAAGCGCTACTTTTCCCTCGTAGAGGTGAAAGGTAAGAATGTTTATGTAACGTGCAACTTATGCCCAGGAAGAAAGAGTCTCTTCACGTCGGTGGCAAGTAATTCTAATCCAATGAAGCCTCACATCATCACATGCCGCCACAAAATTAGTGGCTAAAAACCCAGGTGATAACGCTCCACTACCAAAGTAGTACTGATAATATGTACACTATAGTAGGCCTACTGATAATATTTACAATAATGTATTGAATTTGATTGGTGTCTCTCACATTGTACCACAGCAACATTACAATAGTGTACATTAATGTACGTTTTATAATAGTAATTTATTCTATTTAGTGTCCAATTCATTCATTTAACATATTTAATATTGGGGGCATCCAAGTTATTTGACATATTTGAACATTTAAAAAAAAAAAAAAGTAACACAGTAGTTACTTTTCCTGGTAATTAGTTACTTTTATAATGATGTAACTCAGTTACTAACTCAGTTACTATTTGTAAGAAGTAACTATAACTAATTACTTTTTTAAAGTAACGTGCCCAACATTGATGAGGATCTATTGACAGAAATTCAATATAATATACATAACTATTAGAAATCGATGATACAGATTTTTTAGTGTTTTTTTTTCATCAGCCTTAAGGCCTGTTCACAACGGGACGATTTTCGTGCGCGTTTATTAGCGACGTTTAACGTGACTAAACAAAGGGCGCCAATGAGTGTGCACACCGATGCGCAAAATGTCAGGCGTAAAAGCGTAATTTTTTTTAAAAACACCTCAGGTTCGTTTTTTTATTTTGACGCAGCACGTTAAAAACTGTCCGACCAATGAGATTGTCGCTTTTGTTCACGTGCCTGGAGCTGCTGAAGTTACAGTAAAACACGACTTGGTGGCGCTCAAGCACAAAACGGTCTTGCCGAGCACACATTGATACGACGAAGAGGAAGTAAGTAGACAAAGAAGAAGATGAGCTGCTAATGCTGCCTGCCAGTTAGCAAAAAGTGTGTGAATGGCTTTGGCAAGCACGTAAATACTTTCTCTCTTCTTCTTCTGTGTGACAAGCGAGCGTCAGAAGCGTAAAGTGTCGCAACACCTTGTGTACCGGGAGCGCTATCTACTGAATCTGCACGTTCACTCTGCGCAAAAAGATAAACGCAGCATTCATCGCTGTCACTTTTCACCCCGCCGTCCAATCAGAGTGGAGGAGAGGTGGGACAAATACAACACCGACCAACCGCCACATTCTGCTTGTACTATACAACGTGTAAGGTGTGCTCCGATCAAGATTTTTGGAGTCGATCACAGGAAGCAGTATCTGCCGATACGATCACCGATACCGATCTATTTGAAGCCTTCTTTTTATCATGTAGAATTATTTATAGGGAATTTTACAGACATTCATTCAGGGCCTGAATTTTATTTCTGACAATGGGGGAATCCCCCCCTTAGGTGACTCTTGTCATATAAATGTATATAATTATCTCACCTAAATATTTGATCATGCAGTGCATTTTTGTTTTTAAAGACAAATGTTCAGGTAGGTCTAACATTAGTATTGAGCTAAGAAATACTAAAGACATTTAATAAGGAATCCAATGTAAATTAATATCGGTCTTCCCTGAATAAATTAAATTAGATTAATCCTTACACTTAAGGTTGCAAAAGTTAGTCATTCAAGAGCAGTGAGTGTCATAAAGGTTCATCAAACAACACAAGACAAAGAGAAACTCAGAGACAGCAGCAGTTTATTCGACTGCTGTCACTTTAAGAGCGGATACGGTTACATGCAGCTGCAAACGTTCACTCGCGAGTCACGACGGGGTTTACGTGCATACTCGTCAAGACGGTAATGTAGTACATACATTTGTGTGTATTTCAGCGCAATTTGTACTCGCAAGCTTTTTGTGAGATGGCCTGTGTGTGTGTGTGTGTGTGTGTGTGTGTGTGTGTGTGTGCGCGCGCTCATGGTGTGTGAGCGCGCGAGGGCTGAGCGGTTTGAACACTGGCAAGACTTAAAAATAAATGCAAATGATAAACTTTAGTGACAATGCGACACTGCCTCGATTGTGCAGTGTGGAAAATCCTGTGTCAACTGCGCAGCTCGATTTTAGTGCAGATGCGATGCGCTGATGTGAAGCCATTTGAGCAGTTTGAAAGGGAGAGAGAGAGTGCGCGCACGCGGTGATTCACTCGCGCTGTTTGTGAACCTACGTCCCACAGAAAGTTTCCAAATGACTTTGTAAGTTATTTAATACAGAAATATGAATTGTACCTCACCTTCAGCATTATAATTATTTTACCCGCGCCGGAAAGAGAATGAGACAGTAGCCACGTTTACATGCACACTTTTTTTGTCATTCCGATTAAAATCATTCTGATTGAAAGATTCGGTGGACTGTTTACATGAGACGTTATCTAAACCGATCTGGTGTTTACAAGTGCTGACTTTCAGTAGGAATCATTTTGTGACATGCGCACACAGTTTGTCTGCCGCCTCAGATTCGTTACGTATCGTGGATCAATAGTTCTGTGTTGGTAATTTTTATATTTATTTATTTTTCTGTGGGCGGACATGCAGTAGTTTAACCTAATTTATGTCCTATACAATGGCTATTTCAACAGCTGTGAATGATGAATGCGGAATCAAAAATTAATTCAATTCATTTATTTTGAAAAACACAAAATTAACAATAAAATGCACTCAAATTATTAATAAAAACATAGGATATACGGTGAAACATGAATGAAGCATTAAAGACGTGCTCAGCATCATTACTAGTAGTACTAAACATATATATTTCAGATGATTAAGGAAAGATACCATAATCACAAAGGTATAAATATTAACAAAAGTAATTAAAGTAGACTGTGGGTAATGTTACTTAACCAATTTGAAGCAGTTGTTGATTCAATTTTTTTTTTATAGCTAACTTAACTAACGAGAAACAGAGAGCAGCTTGAATGTTCCCCGTTGAAATGGCAGCTCTCAACGGCCACCAGGACTTGTAGAGTTTTATAAAAGCTATTTATTATTTGTCGTAAAGTGTAAGAATCACCTCAGAAAAAAAATGTATTCTGTCAGGCGCAGTTGAAGCCTCGGACAAACGCTGTCAAGATGAGATGCTGTAGCCAGGCTATGTCTGTGTCATTATTCCAACATCATGTTCATAACATGTTACGAAATAAAAAGTTTAATACCTCAGAAAAATGAACTTTCCTTTCTTGTCAACATTAGACTGGTGTGAGCGCGGCGCGCGCTCTTAAGTTGAGGAGGTGCGCGCTGTATATCACGTCACAGAAAGACGTGCACTCAAAGTAACGGATCAGATCGTTTACATGGTGGAATTTTTCGTTTGATCGGTTCATGAAAAGGTTTATCCCACCCCTCTCAAACCGATTACAATTTCATTCGGTTTGGCCATTTTATTCCGATTGAGGTGTTTATATGGAGTATTTTTATTCGGATTGGACTTTTAAACCGATTACAGTGCTCCATGTAAACGCACCTAGTGTTGCTGCATGTGATGCCCTAGCTCTCACGGCAGGCGTGGGGTTTTATGTGTCGTCAGCATGAGATCGGCCTATTTAGAGACCGCTGATCAATTATCTCAAAGCGATTATCGGCCGATAGAGATTGGTTGCCGATCAATCGGAGCACCCCTAACAATGTCAACAAATGACAACAAGCAGTATAATAATGGAACAAAATAATTAAAAACAAGAGCCAGAGCAAATACTTTACATTGTATCAGCATTTTTATATAGAATCAATACAGAAAAAACTATCTGTGAAATGAGATGCTAGTAACACTTCCGTGGATATTCCGTATCATAACAAGCAAAGAGTCTCAACTGAAAAAAACGCTGCGCTGCCAAAACGCTCTCAAGCGCCCACAGCAAGACATTTTCAGCAGAGCGCCTAGCGTTTTCAGCCGGCTAAAAACGCTTTGGTGGACACACGGCCTAACAGTGATGAGCGCTGCGTTTTACTCAAAGTTGAACATTCTTCAACTCTCGGCGACCAGTAAAAAACGCTCATCGCTTGAGTGTGAAATACTCGCTCAGCGCCTCCTTAAAACCCTGTCTCAGTGTGGATGGAAGGCCAAAACGGAGAGAAAAATATACGTTTTCAAACGAAAACATATAAGTGTGGACATGGCCGAAAATGCAACTATGTTTTTATAATTCTTATAAAAAAAAATTATAATAACACAATTATTATTAAGGTCAATTATCATGTTTGCTGACTACGCGTCTTGCATAGACCAATAAACTGCATGAAAGTCTTAAAGGGATAGTTCACCCAAAAACGAAATGCTTATGTGTATCTGCTTACCCCCAGGGCATCCAAGATGTAGGTGTCTTTGTTTCTTCAGTAGAACACAAATTAAGATTTTTAACTCCAACCATTGCAGTGTGATAGTCGTATAATGCATGTCAATGGGGATATTTTAGAGTATGAGAGTAAAAACACATAGACATACGAATCCTTATTAAACCCTGCGGCTCGTGGCGACACATTAATGTCTTAAGACATGAAGCGATCGGTTTCTGCGAGAAACCCAACAGTATTTATGTTATTTTTTTACCTCTTATCAGACGAATGTCATCTAGTATTCCCAGCGCCATAACTTCCGGCGAATAAGGTCAAAATACTGGCGCGATCAAAGATGATCAAAGATATGTATATATCTATGATCGAGCTGGTATTTTGCATGTATTTTGACCTTATTCGCCGGAAGTGATGGCGCAGGGACAGCTGATGAAGCCATAGAAAAAACTGAAATAAAGTTTTAAATATGGATATTTTTCTTACACAAACGCATCGATTCGCTTCAGAAGGCCTTTATTAACACCCCGGAGCTGTGTGGAGCAGTTATTTTACAGACAGATGCATTTTTTATGGACTTCAAAAACAGAGCAACTATTACTGCCCTTATAATGCTTGGATTAGCCAGAACATTTTTAATATAGCTCAGATTTTATTTGTCTGAAAGAAGAATGTCATATACACCTCGGATGACTTGAGGGTGGGTAAATCATGGGATCATTTTCATTTTTGGGTGAACTATCCCTTTAATATCTTGATATAAGATCTTAATGAATTTTTTTAATAGGATTTAGTTGTAGTCACTGCATAATTCCCATACTTTCATTAATGTTCTTTCATAGATTTGATGGCTTTCCTAAGAGAGCCTTTGATGTCATTCTAAAATATGGAAAGCAGCATTATTAAAGAATGAGCAGATGTGAATGATAATGTTTTTGATCATATATAAACGTCATCTTGCAATACAAATTAAGAAAATAATTCACTCCTCATATCATGGTGAGTAATTTCAGGAAAGATCTGTAAGCAATGATTAATTTTACTCTGAATGTGCTGCTTTGAGTAATGGACTGTCCTGACAGCAATATCCTCGCCACATAGACCATTTTACATGTGCTTAATTTAATATAAAACTGTACTGAGCGGCTGTCCATATCCGACACCTCATAATGTCTCCGTATTCATCACTGCTGTGTTCCAGCTGGACGAGCATCTCATCAGTCCGAAGGAGTTTGTCTATATAGCAGGAAAGTCCACGCTGAAGGACTGGAAGAGAGCCATTCGTCTCAATGGGACCATGTTAAGGTTTGTGTGGCACTGGGCAGAAAAAACTAGAAGCACTGGTGGTTTTTATATTAGTATATGGTGGAATATAAAGCACAAACACATGTCTCACTAATCTCACTGTTTTAAATTGTAATAATATTTCACAATACTGTATTTCTGATCAAATAAATGCATCCTTGATGACATCTCAAACTTTTGAACACAGTGTATATACCATAAATTCAAAGCATTCAACTCCTAAACAAGTGAAATGAATACAAGATGGCCTCTGTGCACTGAGGAATTGTTCACAATAAGACCAGAAATGCATATTAATTGTGATTTCATGTTTGACTGCAAGTTCCAGTCTTCCTTATATTGTTCAAGATGAGTAAACTATTGTTCAGCTGTAGCTCCTGGTTCTTCCTACAGGAAGATCATGGATTCAGGTGAGCTGGACTTTTATCAGCACTCCAGACTGTGTTCAAACACCTGCCGCAGTACCAAGATTGACCTGGTGGGGTCACGAGTGTCCCTCAGCAGCCAGCAGTCAACGGAAACGGCTCCTGCAACCCCCGCCTCCGTGGACGGTATGGACACACAGTCAAATTGAACAGTTTATGTGTAGAATTTTACATTTGTTTGCACTTCAGAATGCTTCCCATAGTAGTGCCGTTAATTGAGCAGTGATAATGTGAATATATTAATATGGGGGCTGTCGATTTGACACATTCATTTAATTATAGAAAAAAAGCGCAAAGAAGATGATAAGACATGCCAACATGGCTTGGAGTGTCAGACCAATTGCAACAATGAACATTAAATGCATTTTAAGATGATTTTAGGCAAAAATGGCTGAAAAATTATGTATACAGTCACTAATAATATGATTTAATGGTTTGTAATTTTCGACCAATAGGTGGCGCTGTAAGGAAATTGATGTGGTGTGGTCAGAGTGAGGTGATAATGACACATGCAAAGTTTGGTGTCAATATGTCAAGGCATTGCAGAGATACAGCCTCAGAGTAATTTTGGCACCTTGCCATTAACTTTCTATCGACATAAAATCCTTAACATTTTGTCGGCACCTTCTAAAGATGAAAATCGTACAAAACGGTCTAGGAGGAGTTCGAAAAAATAGGCTAATTTAATCAATCAAATAAAAATTTCATTATAACTTTTGACCACAAGGTGGCGCTGCCTGGTACTTTTTGAGTACCGTCAGGCCATGGTGCTGAAGACACATATCGAGTTTTGTAACGATATGCCAATCCATTCCATTTTACGACAAAATTCAAAATGGCTGATATGGGAAAATTGGTTATCGTGCGCCTCGGCACGCTACACCGAATCTAAAGAGACCAGTTTCGTGATTTTTGACCAAAGAAAAAAATGTCCATTTTCATTTCTCCTGACCACTTGGTGGCACTGTGCCGAAACTGTGCAGGTAACCTTCAGGTCATGGTTGGCATAACACACACCAAGTTTGGTCTGAATACGCTGAAGCGTTGCGGAGATATAGCCTCACGTTCATTTTCGTGGGCACTTTGTCAAATTCATTTGCGCGTTATAGGAGAATGGTTTGAAATCTGCTTCAAATTTCGTGAAAATCAGACAAACCGTCTAGGAGGAGTTGGTAAAAGTCTTTCTTTTTGGCAGAATTTGCAATCAAATCTAAATCTAGCATTAACATGAGTACAATTTTGAACAGTTGGTGGCGCTAGAGGGATTGAGTTAGAGACTTCAAATTTGCTATGGTTACAGTTCAGACTGTCCTCTATCTGTGTGCCAAATTTCACAACTTTTTACCATATTTGCATGATTTTACCTTGAAAATATTATATACAGACAGCAATTATAATTCTGCGTTCACACCAAACGCGAATAGAGTGTCAAAATCGCATCTACCGCGTCTAGTTGGACGCTTGAATATTTTGAATCCATTCGCACGTCCACAGCAAATTGGACGCGTGTATTAATCGAGCGTTTGAAGCGAAATAGACGCGTTCAAGGCACTCCAGAAGAAATATGTCATAAAACACCACTCTGCCTCTTTTAATTTTCATTAAAAAATATATGAATCATTAATAGCCACACAAATGTGGTCCAGGCAACTCCTACATTATCTTCACTGCATGTATATTTAAATATCCTAAAAAAATAAAGTTATGAAACTTCTCTTTGCTCTCAGTCAAAACGATTTGGCAGACAACAAATGATAGATTCATGAGACTAAAGATCGACCGTTAGATCTACACAAGACGAATTCTATCTCATGTTGAACCACTACAGGACATCAGAGCCAGCGGCAGACGTCTGAAGGACTAGCCGAGGAAAGGCTGCTCTCGCCGGGGTTAATGAGCGCTGAGCGCCCGGTGATCGCCTGGATCTCACAACTCCACAAACGCAAGATCATTTTTTTCAATAGGCGCTCTCTTTATAAATAAACCACAGATTTGAGCTTTAAACAACTACATTCTCACCTGAAAATGTCTTAAAACTATATTCAGGGTACCCGCGGGATCTTAAAAAGTCTTAAATGTCTTTAAATTCAAAATCAAAGTTTTAAGGCCTTAAAAGCCTTAAATTCGCAGAAGTATTGAGTTCTAGGTCTTAAATAATTTTAAACGGGTCTTAATTTTCCTACGTCCATATAACGCTACCTCTTGCTCATTGAAATGTTCCCGCAGCGTTTTAGAGAGTGTGTGTGTGTGTGTGTGTGTGTGTGTGTGTGTGTGTGTGTGTGTGTGTGTGTGTGTGTGTGTGTGTGTGTGTGTGTGTGTGTGTGTGTGTGTGTGTGTGTGTGTGTGTGTGTGTGTGTGTGTGTGTGTGTGTGTGTGTGTGTGTGTGTGTGTGTGTGTGTGTGTGTGTGTGTGTGTGTGTGTTGTTGTCATAGGTTGTTGTTAGTTCGTTTTTTCGCTAGTGAGAGACCAACATACATCTTACAGGGAGTGCAGAATTATTAGGCACGTTGATTTTCTGATCATTTTTTTTCCAGGCACATTTGACCAATTCCAAACCACAGTAATCCTAATAACTACTATTGATTTAGTATTTAATAATGTATAAGTGATATATAATTGTTCATGAAGGCTGGAAATGAAAATCACCTTATATTCAGGTGTGCAGAATTATTAGGCATGTTTTCTTTTACAGATAAATTGAGCCAAAAAAGAGATTTAACTCAGACTGAAAAGTCAAAAAGTATTAAATGCCCATGAGAAGGATGCAATACTAATGCAATACTAGACATTGCAGTTAAGGCATGACCATTGGACAGTGAAATGCTCATTGGGTCAGCAGGGTCAGACAAAAACATGTGGCGGAGAAAAGACACCTGTTAACTGCAAAAGAATTAAGGTGAAGAATTAAGGGTGAAACCATCAGGAACCCTTTAGTCTCCAGCGCCACCATTTTCCAGAGCTGCAACCTACCTGGAGTCTCCAGAAGTGCAAGGTGTCAGGATCTCAGAGACTTCAGTTAGGTAAAGAATCCTAAAAAATGACCCCCACTAGATAAGAATCACAAGCTGAAGTGTTGTAAAATACATGAAGAAGATTTTTTTATAGGCTTTATGGACAGATAGGTTGAGAGTGACTCTTGAAGGACCAGCACCTTTTTAGTCCATCTCTGCAAAACGGACTTCAGGATGGACTAAAATGAACTCCCAAAACGTACTGCCAGATTCTGGAAGATGAATTCTTCAAACAGTGGTACTAGAGGATGTGGTGCTGGTCCTTCAAGAGTCACTCTCAACCTATCTGTCCATAAAGCCTATAAAAAAACCTTCTTCATGTATTTTAGTTCAGCCTTCCTTGGGACAGGGGTGCCTTGCAGAGCGTTTAACACACAGCATGTTATATGCACGTGTGTTTGAGTCAGCGGGGAATCAGGCGCGCGCAGGGCTCCCTGCATCCACCGTCTTACAAACAGAAGCTGTTTACGGGCCACAACCTGTAAGTCTGATTTATTTTTCATCGATGTGTTTTCCTGTAATAGGTTGTAGCAAGGAAGTAAACAGATGACAACGCTGTTCTGCAAACCAGTCTGTTAAATGCTCATTCATACTTAACGTCCGACGAACACCTAACGTTACAAACACTAACGTTAAAATCTCAACAGCGAACTTGGCATTAGTGTAAAAATGATTCTTTGATTAGAGCTTTTATGTGTTGTTTATCTACAGGCTTGCTAAACATGGTTCTGTGTGTGATTTGGCTAACTTACTAGTTAAAGCCAGTGTTTAGTGTTCGTTTTGGGTTAGTTCTTGCGACAGATATTTGGCTATAATCGTTCTAAAAATACAAAAGTAACAGTGCCATTCAGTAGCGATCATTATAGATCCGCAGTCTTTACACTTGAGGACTGAACAGGTTCTGCTCGATCATCTTCACTAAAATGTTCTGGATCTGATTCGGGCTCATATGGTTTTATTGACGCCGTTGTTTCTAACACTGACCAAAGCAAGCACAGCCTCCGGTAAGGGGCGTGACGTTTCCGACAAACGTGCACTGCGGTTAGCGAATCAGAACACACTGGGCCAGCTAACCAATCAGAGCCCACTGCGTATTTTTGAGGGACTGGCTTCATACAACCCGGAAAGCATCAGACCGTTTTACAAGGAGGGACAGAGCAGTGTAGAATAAAGGTCAAATATATGAAAAATAAGACAATTTTTTTTTAAACAAAGCATGAACACATGTTACAGTGCACCCCACAAACACAGTCAAGCCTTCAAAAGAATGTGTTTTACCACCCCTTTAAAGTGAAAGCAACCCAATATAATACCAAGGCTTACCAAGGCTGCATTTATTTGATCCAAAATACAGCCAAAACAGTAGCCTATTATTGTGAATTTTTTTTAATTTTTTTTTACAATTTAAAATAACTATTTTATATTTCAATATATATTTTAAAAAGCAATTTATTTCCGTGATTCAAAGCTGAATTTTCAGCATCATTACTCCAGACTTTAGAGTCACATAATCCTTCAGAAATCTATTTTTTAAACTTTTCTATTTCAGATAAATGCTGTTCTTTAGAACTTTCTATCCATCAAAGAATCCTAAAAAAATGTTTTACCCAACTGTGTTCAACACTAATAATAATCATAAATGTTTGTTGATCATCAGATCCTCATATGAGAATGATTAATGAAGGATCATGTGACACTGAAGAGTGGAGTAATGATGATAAATTCAGCTTTGATCAGAGGAATAAATGACACTTTACTATATATTCACATATGAGAACAGTCAAAACACAACTGTCACAATATTACAGCTTTTTTGTATTTTTAATAACATAAATGCAGCATTGGTGAGCAGAAGAGACTTCTGTAAAAACATTTAAAAATCTTACCGTTCTCAAACTTTTGACCGGTAGTGTGTTTGTATATTAATCCTGGTGGGATTGAGCTATGAGGAAGTGCAAGTTTACTAATACTTTGTTCAATTTGAATAAATTAATTTGCTTTGCAAGTAATTTTGTGATTCTGCATTTCCTTTTGTACGTTTTTTTTTTTTAAATTGCGTGATATTGGTCTTAAATTTAATTCATAATGGTCTTGAAAAGGTCTTAAAAAGTCTTAAATTTGACTTGGTGAAACCTGCAGATACCCTGTATATTTTGTGACACAATAGTAGTATTTTTAATTTATGCAGGGTTTCTCATCACGTCACTTCACCACGTGACTGCAGCGAGCAGGCTCCTGATTGGTTAACGCGAATTGACACCAAAGTTCACATTTTTCAACTCGGGCGTCAGACGCGAATTTGCCTCAAACGCAAATGCACAAAAAGCACCATTCGCGCAAGACGCTCAATTTGTGTCAAATTTGCGTCGATGCGCCTTTCCATTGACTTAACATTGAAATCACTCACTCCTGACGCTCTATTCGTGTTTGGTGTGAACACAGCATAATGCCATTATAATCATTGAAGCTGTCAATCACAACTCGAGGTACTCAATTAAATCTCTTATTGACATTGTGTTTATACTGTGTTGGTTATAATGAAAGGATTCATGAGCGTGCAGAACAAAAAAACGCCGTTTTTAGCAGTGTTAGGCCGATTCTGACTCACTTAAACATCTGGGGTCTGTTCTTCGTACGTCGCTAACTCAGTTAGCTGGATTTGATTGTTGACGATTTGGCATGATCTCGGATTGTTTGGTTCTTCGAAGCTCATCCTGGACTTGCTGTCATAGCAACAGGTCCGTAAGCTTAAACCTGCTCATGAGCGGCTTATTTCACGTAAACGGGATTAGATTGCATCTTGAGGTGATATTTAAAATCTGTCCCAGCCACTGGCACTTTATTACAAGAGTTCATTACTGAACCAGGCGCAATAATAATAATTTTAAATAATAATAATAATATAAAAAGGTTATATTGTATATGTATATGAGAATGTATATAATATTATAATGTTGTATATAATAATATAGACACAGCCACTTGATTGAGCGATTTATTTGTGATGGAATAATTACTTTATAATTTTATTGGAGGTTTACACACATGTTGTACAGTTAATCTGAGCCGTGCATTAATTTAAGTGATGACAGATATTATGGCATGGCTTGATGCAGCGCAAGAGATGCAGAGAATTTGATCTTGACCCTTAAGAAACTTTAATACTGTCACGTTACAAATCTGCTCCAAATTGAATTAAAAATTAAATTACAACATTGAAATAAAAATGTAAAGGGTGTACAAATACTGTATAAAATCATGAATATAAATAATTGGTAATCATGTTAAAAAAAAAAAAAAAAACATTTATCATTTATCTATAATAACTTTTATGTTGGTTTGGTGGTTTGGCTGTTTCCTTATAATGGTCCAGAAATTCGTGGGGTTTTTATTGTATAATTTGTCAAGTTTTTTGCCAGGTGGCTTTTTTAATTATATGATGTCATTACGTTGCTGTCTTGACGCCAGCCAATCGCTGCTTAGCTGATCGTGGTTTCGAGTATCGATGCATCTGCCCTCTTCAGGGAACACAAGAACGCGCAGTGATATTAGATCATTTAATCCAGATATTTTAATCCAATCCGCAAATTCGTTTGAAGAACCAAATTAGCCAGAGATCAGTTATCACGATTAAAAGATCTGGGATCTGTCAAATCATCTCAGATGTAATAAGCAACGTACGAAGAACGGGCCCCTGATTGGCCGTTGCGTTCACGTGCTCAACAGATATGTCTGTGATTGGCTGCAAAAACAACTTGTAAATAGAAACCTTTGACGCTCTTACACAAACGATCACAGGAGCATTAAAGTGTTTTAATGCAGCCGCCTGACAGCGGCTACTGGTACAGCGGAACAGGTATCGCCACATTAAATTATCCATTTAATCTTTGGCGGGACAATGATTCATTTTGCCGGCCGCTGAATGCAGTTAAAAAGGCACTTAAAATCGAGATATGAGGGCAGGAAAGTCTTACAACAGTTCAATAAACAAAAAGTTATTATTTTAGACACAATGTTGTCTGTTTTTGATCAATTTCGCCAATGAAAGCCAGAGCAGAAGTGCTGTGTGTCTCTGAGCGGTGTTTCATTACTGGTTTTTAATGAATCGAGTGAGCCAATGATTCAGTGACTCATTCATAAAGACGGTCACCTGCTTTGTCTCTGAACGCATCTGTCATTTGAATACATGGGTTGAGTGAATGACTCATTTATATTGCTGTTTCAGTGAATGGATCCTCAGCCTCGTTTTCCACAGATGGTGACGACAGCACCGAATGGGTCACGGCTATTGGAGGTGAGCGGCCCTGCCGATGTTTCTGGCGTTTTATCTGTGTAGTTAATTGGTTTAACTCTTTCACCGGCCACTCTTTTCTGTGTCAGAGGACACCATGACATTCTGGAGAGGACTGAGGGATGCTGGGCTGTTGGAGGAAGTCATGGAGGACCTGGAGAGCCAGATCCAGGAGATTCTCAAGGGCCTGGAGGAGCGAATCCAAGACCCGCCACTGCAGGTCAAAGGTCAGAGTGTACACCACTGGTCAAACGTTTGGATCTTATGCTTCAGTGCATGAAATACACTCACCTAAAGGATTATTAGGAACACATACTAATACTGTGTTTGACCCCCTTTCGCCTTCAGAACTGCCTTAATTCTACGTGGCATTGATTCAACAAGGTGCTGAAAGCATTCTTTAGAAATGTTGGCCCATATTGATAGGATAGCATCTTGCAGTTGATGGAGATTTGTGGGATGCACATCCAGGGCACGACGCTCCCGTTCCACCACATCCCAAAGATGCTCTATTGGGTTGAGATCTGGGGCCTCATTTATAAAACTTTGCGTAGGATTTGCGTCAGAAGTGGCGTACGGATGAAACATAGGATGTGCGTACGCACAGAAATATTCAGATTTATAAAACCGTGCGCACGCACATCCTACGCAGTTTTCCCTTAATAAATCACAATCAATTCTAAATGTAGCGCAGCTTTTGCGGCTTCATGTCACGCCCATAGTTGCCCATAAATAGTCCGTGAAACGCTCACAAGTTAATATTCATCGATTGCGAAATTATCGCAAATACAGAGAGGAAATAAAAAAAACGTAACTTCACTCAATGTGAAGTAGAAATTATCGTTGGCAAGGTGGAAAAGAGGAGAAAAATATTTTTTGGAGGGCACAGTGTGGCCATTACTAATGCCAAAAAGGCACTTGAGGTGCAAAAGGTTGCAGACGCCGTAAATGCTGTAGCCTCACAAACTCGGACCGTGGCCGAAAAAAAAAAAAATGGTCGGACATCAAAGTCGAGGCAAAAAAGCATCTAGTGCTCCATCGCCAGAGTGTGTCTGCCACGGGTGGGGGAGAGGGGACACCGGAGCTGACCCCTCTTGATGAGAGACTGGTGGCAATTATTGGGGAATCCCTATTAATCCCTATCCCTATTATCTACGTGGAAATGGGAAATAGTTCAGTGCAAATGTAATTTCTTGCAGCTTTCTGAATGGTTGAGACATACGTCATATGTTATTTTATCGAAAATAAAACAAACTAAAGGCATATGCATGAATACCATGATTCCGTAGCTGATGAAGAAATTTTTACTATGAAAACAACTTTCCCCAGTGGACAATTAATACATCTATCTATCTATTTGTCTATTTATCTATATATCTCCCTAATTATCTATCTATCTGTCTATCTAATTGCATCTATATCTGCTCCGCCAGATGGACACATTGACGAGAATATCAGTTTTGTACATTATTTCGTTCTGTTTACCATATCATTTATGAGGATGAATTGCATAACATGCCAATATTGTTGCAGAACATATTTCTTTTTTTTTTTGCATTTCTGTTGTAATTTTCGTTTGATTCTGTTTGTTTTACACTGCAGATCGATCAAACGGGTGTTCGTGTAGGCTGTTAATTGTAATACTTGCTTTGTGAAGTCTTCAAGTTATTTATGAGAGGCAGTATTGCCATTTCTTTTACACAACGGTCTACAGTTTCACACACTTTCACGTGTTTCTTCCATCTGCCGACGGTGTCGCCATTTCTCATTTCACCCGTTTTTGTGCGTACGCCTGGGTCAGAGCTTGCGTGAAGGACCGCACATTTTCCCGTCAAGTTTGCTTTATATAAATACCAATTATTGCGTAGAGAGTGGCGTACGCCTTCTTTTGTGCGTACGCAATGTTTATAAATGAGGCCCCTGGTGACTGTGGGGGCCATTTTAGTCCAGTGAACTCATTGTCATGTTCAAGAAACCAATTTGAAATATTTCGAGCTTTGTGACATGGTGCATTATCCTGCTGGAAGTAGCCATCAGAGGATGGGAACATGGTGGTCATAAAGGGATGGACATGGTCAGAAACAATGCTCACGTGGCATTTAAATGATGCCCAATTGGCACTAAGGGGCCTAAAGTGTGCCAAGAAAACATCCCCCACACCATTACACCACCACCACCAGCCTGCACAGTGGTAACAAGGCATGATGGATCCATGTTCTCATTCTGTTTACGCCAAATTCAGACTCTACCATCTGAATGTCTCAACAGAAATCGAGACTCATCAGACCAGGCAACATTTTTCCAGTCTTCAACTGTCCAATTTTGGTGAGCTTGTGCAAATTGTAGCCTCTTTTTCCTATTTGTAGTGGAGATGAGTGGTACCCGGTGGGGTCTTCTGCTGTTGTAGCCCATCAGCCTCAAGGTTGTGCGTGTTGTGGCTTCACAAATGCTTTGCTGCATACCTCGGTTGTAACGAGTGGTTATTTCAGTCAAAGTTGCTCTTCTATCAGCTTGAATCAGTCGGCCCATTCTCCTCTGACCTCTAGCATCAACAAGGCATTTTCGCCCACAGGACTGCCGCATA
>NC_137117.1:10590708-10790708 GCF_949357685.1 Gobio gobio
ACCTGTTAAGATATGGTGCTATATAACACCGCTACCATATACAGAACCTGTTAAGATATGGTGCTATATAGCACCGCTACCATATACAGAACTTGTTAAGATATGGTGCTATATAGCAACGCTACCATATACAGAACCTGTTAAGTTATGGTGCTATATAGCACCGCTACCATATACAGAACCTGTTAAGATATGGTGCTATATGGCACCGCTACCATATACAGAATCTGTTAAGATATGGTGCTATATAGCACTACCATATACAGAACCTGTTAAGATATGGTGCTATATGGCACCGCTACCATATACAGAACCTGTTAAGATATGGTGCTATATGGCACCGCTACCATATACAGAACCTGTTAAGATATGGTACTATATGGCACCGCTACCATATAGAGAACCTGTTAAGATGCTATATGGCACCGCTACCATATAGAGAACCTGTTAAGATATGGTGCTATATGGCACCGCTACCATATACAGAACCTGTTAAGATATGGTGCTATATGGCACCGCTACCATATACAGAACCTGTTAAGATATGGTGCTATATGGCACCGCTTCCATATACAGAACCTGTTAAGATATGGTACTATATGGCACCGCAACCATATAGAGAACCTGTTAAGATGCTATATGGCACCGCTTCCATATACAGAACCTGTTAAGATATGGTGCTATATGGCACCGCTTCCATATACAGAACCTGTTAAGATATGGTACTATATGGCACCGCTACCATATAGAGAACCTGTTAAGATGCTATATGGCACCGATTCCATATACAGAACCTGTTAAGATATGGTGCTATATGGCACCGCTACCATATACAGAACCTGTTAAGATATGGTGCTATATGGCACCACTACCATATACAGAACCTGTTAAGTTATGGTGCTATATAGCACCGCTACCATATAGAGAACCTGTTAAGATGCTAAATGGCACCGCTACCATATACAGAACCTGTTAAGATATGGTGCTATATGGCACCGCTACCATATACAGAACCTGTTAAGATATGGTGCTATATGGCACCGCTTCCATATACAGAACCTGTTAAGATATGGTGCTATATGGCACCGCTTCCATATACAGAACCTGTTAAGATATGGTGCTATATGGCACCGCTTCCATATACAGAACCTGTTAAGATATGGTGCTATATGGCACCGCTTCCATATACAGAACCTGTTAAGATATGGTGCTATATGGCACCGCTTCCATATACAGAACCTGTTAAGATATGGTGCTATATGGCACCGCTTCCATATACAGAACCTGTTAAGATATGGTGCTATATGGCACCGCTTCCATATACAGAACCTGTTAAGATATGGTGCTATATGGCACCGCTTCCATATACAGAACCTGTTAAGATATGGTACTATATGGCACCGCTACCATATAGAGAACCTGTTAAGATGCTATATGGCACCGATTCCATATACAGAACCTGTTAAGATATGGTGCTATATGGCACCGCTACCATATACAGAACCTGTTAAGATATGGTGCTATATGGCACCACTACCATATACAGAACCTGTTAAGATATGGTGCTATATAGCACCGCTACCATATAGAGAACCTGTTAAGATGCTATATGGCACCGCTACCATATACAGAACCTGTTAATATATGGTGCTATATGGCACCGCTACCATATACAGAACCTGTTAAGATATGGTGCTATATGGCAACGCTACCATATACAGAACCTGTTAAGACATGGTGCTATATGGCACCGCTACCATATACAGAACCTGTTAAGATATGGTGCTATATAGCACCGCTACCATATACAGAACCTGTTAAGATATGGTGCTATATGGCAACGCTACTATATACAGAACCTGTTAAGATATGGTGCTATATGGCACCGATACCATATAAAGAACCTGTTAAGATATGGTGCTATATAGCAACGCTACCATATACAGAACCTGTTAAGATATGGTGCTATATGGCACCGCTACCATATACAGAACCTGTTAAGATATGGTGCTATATGGCACCGATACCATATAAAGAACCTGTTAAGATATGGTGCTATATGTCACCGATACCATATAAAGAACCTGTTAAGATATGGTGCTATATAGCAATGCTACCATATACAGAACCTGTTAAGATATGGTGCTATATGGCACCGCTACCATATACAGAACCTGTTAAGATATGGTGCTATATGGCAACGCTACCATATACAGAACCTGTTAAGATATGGTGCTAAATAGCACCGCTACCATATACATAACCTGTTAAGATATGGTGCTCTATAGCACCGCTACCATATACAGAACCTGTTAAGATATGGTGCTATATGGCACCGCTACCATATACAGAACCTGTTAAGATATGGTGCTATATGGCAACGCTACCATATACAGAACCTGTTAAGATATGGTGCTATATAGCACCGCTACCATATACATAACCTGTTAAGATATGGTGCTCTATAGCACCGCTACCATATACAGAACCTGTTAAGATATGGTGCTATATAGCAACTTTACCATATACAGAACCTGTTAAGATATGGTGCTATATAGCAACGCTACCATATACAGAACCTGTTAAGATATGGTGCTATATAGCAACGCTACCATATAAAGAACCTCCTAAGATATGGTGCTATATAGCCCCGCTACCATATACAGAACCTGTTAAGATATGGTGCTATATAGCACCGCTACCATATACAGAACCTGTTAAGATATGGTGCTATATAGCCCCGCTACCATATACAGAACCTGTTAAGATATGGTGCTATATGGCACCGCTACCATATACAGAACCTGTTAAGATATGGTGCTATATGGCACCAAAAGTGGTTCCACTATGATTACGAGCCAAGAACCACCTTTAGTGCTATATAACACCATTTTTTTAGAGTGTAGGCTGGATGTTCCTCATAGGTTTTGCAGTCTTTAACCACTTACCATAGTAAAACAATGTGTTTTCACAGAATAATCAGCATAGAGTCATAAGCTCTGAGGCATTTTCTGTGCATCACTGAGTGTTTCTTCAGCACAGAACTACAGGATTTTTTTTCAAGCCTTGAATTGAACTTGTTGTTTTGGCCAGCAGGTGGTACTGTTTACCTAAACATTGATCTGCACCGTGAGATTTGACTTTTAAAGGGACAGTTCACCCAAAAATGAACCAAACAGTCATCGTTTAGTCACCCACAAGTTGAGTTTCTTTCTTCTGCAGAACACAAAAGAAGATATTTTGAAGACAGTTGATGACACCCATTGACTTCCATACTATTGAAGTCAAACTGTCTGGTTAAAATATCTTCTTTTGTGTTCAATAGAAGGAGAAAAAAACTCATACAGGTTTGGAACAACATGAGGTAGAGTTCACTTTTGGGTCAACTATCCATTTAAGATGGACAATTCCTGATTGGTATTGCGTAAATCAACTTAACAATGCCGTTTCATCTTTAATTTAATAGAAACTGGTGTATGTTCAAAATGAAAGAGAATAACAATGGAACTTTTTTAAGTTTGGGGGGAAAAAAGTCACACAATATTTCCGGAATGAACAAATTTTAGCAGGTAATGGTCTTGCCCTTTATTGGTCATCTTAAACAAGCTTTATTTGCAGTATAGCTATGTATTGATTGCTTACATTGGGGTAAAGTTCACTGGAAACAACAAGTGGTCGGTCACTGAAACGTCCTGAGGGCATGATTGATAGTGGATGATTGATGGCGTTCCTTTTGGGTTAGTAAAACAGCCTCAACACGTGTAAGATCATGACATTTGTGGGGGGTGGGGGGGGGTAAGGGACTGCAATGCGTTGGCAAAATTAGTTCTAATTGAGTTATAACAGCCTATAAAGCATAGTCCTCGTGCGATGAGGGCTCTTCGTCTGAGCGCACGGAGATTTTAAAATGGCGCCGTAAAAACCCGCCATATCGCTTTTGGTTGTCCCACCTCAACTTCGGGCGAATTCTTCGCATAAAACCACCGTATCGCTTCTGCAACACCTGCGGGCTGGTGTTGTCCACCAAGTCGCTTCTCTTTGGACCGAATTTGCGAAGAAACCCACCGTAACGTTTGACTTCATTTAAAGGATCTTCTTTGTCGTAAAGTCCCGTTTCGTTTTCCGCGGCAACATCTTCGCCCTCGTCGTCTTCCGTTATCGACGGGACGTCTCGCTCGCCCAGTTTCGAGAGGTGTTCTCCGTATTTCTTCGCGAACAATCCTTTTAGTATGGCGTTCTCCTTCCACGGCGAGGCGAAAAATTTATTTTTATTCTTATCGATCCTCTTGATGAATCCCCCGTATCGTTTGACCAGGTTGGACGCCTTGTCTCGGAGATCCTCCGCGTTTAGCGCGCTTTGTTCGCCGTCGGCGTCCGGCATGAGGTCCGCGATTTCATCCGAAAGCTCCTGTAAAGCTTTCTCACACCTGTCTAGTGTACTAGAAGATGGGAGTGCTCCTTCACATTCTAAAATGCACGTCTGCAAAAAGAAAAGTAGGAAAAACTTGACTCTGTGCACTCATAAAAGTTCCGTTATGGAACCAAAAGGATTGGTTTCATTTCCTAGTTCTAAAAAACAACACACACGCGGTAGAACCATAAAATGGACGTCAAAAGGAACACACATCTCATATCTATCAAGTTAGAAACAATTTAGGGGTCATACAGAAACCAGAACATTTGATTCTTTACACTCTAAAAAAAAAAGGTTCTATATGGCACCATAAATGGTTCTTGGCTCGTAATCATAGGGGAACATTTTTTTTAGTGCTATATAGCACTACCGGTTTCTTCACCGGTTCTTTGACTAAGGTGCTATATAGCACCTCTGAAGAACCGAAGAACCACTCAAGCACCAAAATTGGTGCTATATAGCACTAAAAAAGGTTCCCCTATGATTACGAGCCAAGAACCATTTTTGGTGCCATATAGAACCTTTTTTTTAGAGTGTATGCTATAGAAAAAAACACATCTATTTGTCTTTTTTGTATCGAAACTAGCTATATGAAATAGTTTTTAATTGTGCAAACTACCCTATCTGTCATTTTTATTGCCGAAAACAAAATCTATATATTTTTTTCTCAGTAATGAAGAAGGTTTTCCGTTTCCCAACTGTAGAACCATACATTTAACATCAAGTAGCCTACTTTTTTTAATATCACAGAGAATTTGCCTATAGGGAGTATGAGATTTTTTGTTGTTGTACAAACTATGCTTTTCTGTCATTTTATTTTCTCTTTCAGCATATCAATGAAGAAGAAGGTTTCCCCAACATTATAATCTAAACGAGCGCGCGCTATTGTCGCGCTCTCCGTGGTGCTGGATGCGCGCGCCCCAGTGAGAGTTTCATTGCAAAAAAAAATGTTTCAAGTAGACATTTCTACTTGTCATTGTTAAATATTTGATGTTTATTTGATTTGGTTTGAAACGCATATTGCATCTCATTTGACCATTTTTGCTAGGCGCTCGCCCGTCATTTATTTAATGCACTTCTGATTACAGTCTAACTTTATAACTACACGTACAAACTGAGCGCATGCATGCAAACTAAATCTGGCAAATAAGTGTCTCGAGATGACCAGAGAGTGATCTTACCAAGCGGTTCACTGCGGTGTCCAGGTCGGAGATCTGTTGCGCGCACCTCAGGCATTGCGCTGCGCAATCTGCCTGACTCAAGCTTGGCAAGCTCAGCATCAACACCAAAACATACCACTCCATCATCTGCAGGGATTCCTGTGCTGCGAGAGAAGAAAACACACAAGAAGTGACACTGTCTTCCTCACAGGGTCCACTTTATCTTCTCTTCTGGGAGGTTTCTCAAGAACTCGATGTTTGAGGTTATTAAGTGGTGTTATCTTTACGTTTCTAAATCTACTCCGTTACCTTGAGTATACCCGCAGAGCTTCTCGTTGTCCAAGCGTCAAGGCGATCACTTGGGGAAGCTGGTTGAAACTTCTTTGTTCTGTCCTTTAATAGTCACTCTTTATCCATCCACGGCTCTTATTTGGACTCAACCCAGTCTCCATACTTTTATTCACGCAGCCCACACAGCCATCAGAATGAACGTGTCTCCGACCAATGGGAACGGCGAGCCAGGTGATTGACTGCTCCGCCGACGCGCTGAGGACGTCACAGCGATAATAGCTAGCTAATAAACAACAATACGCTAATGAGGTTACTATAAAGTGCACATTATGTGTTTATCGGGTTTATAATGATTCGCCTGACAGTGTTTTAAAGGCGAGCTAGTCTTTCGTGAAATGATAAACTGATGTGTAACTTGTTGAGGCGCACCGTTTGCTCAAGGCTGCGGGCTTGTCTTCTCTTCTCAAAGACCGCGGCTCCTCGTTTGTATTTCATTTCCATTCAGCGAGTGCTTTATTAAACATATCTACCCGAGATCAAGGCCCAGATCTCTGTCTTTGTCCTCCATTAAATCTAACATTCCGGACTTAATGGATGCTGTTCCGGTCGGCATTGCGTTTCGTTCACCGCGCATAATCTCAGTTTCTGGAACTACAAAATTCAGTGTACTTGAGCTATTCAAGGAGCTATTACTCGATCATTTCTAATGAATCTGCCTCGTCTCAAACGTTCTTAAAACACTAACGTTTTTGTAAAATGCAAAGCTACAATATTATTATAATTAATCATGGTCTCACTATTAGTTTTTGTAGGGGGAGACCGGGGATGGTTGTAACATGTTTGACCTTTCTGTCTATATCTTGCAGTGCTTTTAAGCCAGTGTGTTCAAAATGTGATTCAAACTAGTTACAAGTGTCTGCTATTAAATGAAGTAGCTCTTTGAAACACAAACAGAAAATTCATGGTTTCATTTCAAACACGAGGAGTGAAATGTTACAATTCACCCTGGGGGTAACAATGAAAAAAATAAGGATTATGACAAAAAAAAAAAGATTTTTGAAAGCTTTTTATTCAACACTGACTGTGTGCGTGTGTGTGGGGGGGGGGGGCATGTTTTTGTGAAATATCAGGACACGTGTATAATGACATGGGTATGACTTAGGTATTACAAGGAGAGGGTGAAATATGAGGACGTTCCCCATGTCCTCACTTTTCAAAATGCTTATAAATCACACAGAATTAGTTTTTTTTTTTTTTCTCACAGAAAGTAAACTGCAGTTTCCTGTGATGGGTAGGTTTAGGGGCAGGGGCAGTGTAAGGGTATAGAAAATACGGTTTGTACGGTATAAAAACCATTACGCCTATGGAATGTCCCCACATTTCACAAAAACCGTGAACGTGTGTGTGTGTGTGTGCGTGTGTGTGTGTGTGTCACTCTCATACCCCTTTTCCACCAGAATGAACCGGGTGCTAGTTCAGAGCCAGTGCTTGTGCCGGTTCAGAGTTGGTTTGACTGACGAACCTTCTAAGAACCGGTTTGCCTTTCCACATGCAAGAGAGCCACCACAGAGCCAGTCTTACGTTACTGTATACGTCTCATCTTTCTCAGCAACGCTACTGAGGCAGCGGGAAACACAAACACACCAGGCTTGTTCGAGATGCGCAGACGATCAGCGTATGATATCAAAACACCGCATGAGTGGATGTCACGGTACCAAAAGTCCAGTAGTCGGTACCAATACCATAACAATATTACGGTACTCTGTACCAATTTCGGTACCACAGCTAAATGTTTTTTTATAATTTTTTAATTTATTTAACTATTTTAAAAACATTTATTAAATGTATTAAGTTTATTATTTATGATGATAATCATTATAAGTAAATAATACATAAACATTTAAAGGCTATATGCTGTTTAAAAGTAAAAGATCAAATGAAAAATAATCAACCATAATTATTATTATTACATATAGACGTAGCTAAATCTACTGTACAACAGTAGCCTAATATATTTTGTCAATTTCTTCATTAAACGGAAATTTTATTTTGACGGGTTGCCGTGAACACCTTTGAGTGTCTGTGTTCATGAAATGACCGTTTTCTCAAATGAAACGGTAAATTCTCATGAAGTGACGGTTTATGCGTTCGTGTCCTCATGAAGCGACACATGGCAGACACTACAACAAAGACAGCGAGCGAGTGTCTGTCTGTGTGTGTGTGTGTGTGTACGTGTAACAGAGGTCAGCTAGTAGTCGCTGTGCGAGTAAACCTCACTCCTCTGATCTTAAGAGACGCTCTAGCGACTGACACTAGAGGTTGCAGCCTTAAGCCTCCTTGTTAGAGTTTCCGACTCTCATGCCGGCAGACCAGGGTTCGAATCCCGCTTAGAGCGGGCGGTTCGGACAGGAGGGGTTACACTGGTGCCGTGACCCGGATGGGAGTGAGGTTTAGGGGGGTGAGTGTAAAAGAGGCCAACTAGTTGTTGTGCAAGTAAACCTCACTCCTCTGATCTCTAGAGAAGCTCGAGCTGACACTAGAGGTTGCAGCATTTAGCCTGCTTGTTAGAGTTTCCGACTCTCATGCCGGCAGACCAGGGTTCGAATCCCAGAGCGGGCGGTTCAAACAGGAGGGGTTTCATACGCCCGCCCGCCTGCCGGCACGTCATTCACACAGAAACTGAGAAAATGCAGGAGTATTTTGCAGTTTAATATTCACAGACACTAGTATATATTCGGCCACAGTCTGGAGCCCTGCTTAGATAAACATAGAAGTGACTGAACGCAGCTGCGGGTACTACAGAAATGCTGGTATCGTCACATTTTTATAATTTCAGTACCGACTTGGTACCGAAGTACCGGCACTTGTGACATCCCTAATGGTGCGTTCACACCGGACGCGATTCGCGCAAGTGATTTACATGTTAAGTCAATGCAGAGACGCGAAATGGCATTCTGCGGCGCGATTCGCGCGATTGAGGCGAGAAGGACGCGACTTGAGCGTTTTGAACGCGCGATTCGCGCGAAACGCTCAAGTTGAAAAATCTGAACTTTGGCAGATATTTCGCGCCGCGTTAACCAATCAGGAGCTTGCTCTAGTAGTGACAACAATGAAGAGAAAATCTGTATATTAATATCTGGTTCAGACAATATGATTATCACTGTGATAACATTAAATGACATGAAACACAACCCAGTCTCTTTTTGTTAAATGCAAGTTTATGTATGATCAATAATACAAAAGTATAAGTAATGTATAACAAGCTATACATGAAATAAAGCAAACAAAGTCAGTGCTAGTAGGCTAACGTTACAACTGCAACATACAGTAATAGCCTAAAAATATAAAGTAATGAAACTTATCTTTGCCCTCAGCCTAAACGATTTGCCAGGGAACAAATTATAGATCCATGAGACCAAAGATCGGCCGTTACAAGACGAATTATAGCTCGAGACACACCACAGAGACATCAGAGCCAGCGGTAGACGGCAGAAGGACTGGCCGAGGAAAGGTTGCCCTCGCCGGCTTTCACGTGCGCTGAGCGCGCTGTCCGCTGGAGCTCACAGCTCCGACAACGGCAGATAAAATGTTCAAATAGGCACTGTTTATGTAAATACACCACAGATTTGAGCTTTAAACAACTACATTATCGACTGAAAAAGTCTTAAAACTACGTTTTGTCACACATTAACAGTAGATATGAACAAAAAAAAAGACATGTAAACACAGCCCATGTCAGCCATTTCTCAACGAGACGAGCTGCTGGCGGAAGCCCCTCCCATGACGCGAATTCGCATCTGTTGTGCAGTGAATGTCACGCGCGATTCGCGCGAATTTCACGCGCGATTCGCGCGAGTAAACTCAAAATGTACACGCGTCCACCTTCGCGCGATTAGCGCGAATTATTCGCGCGAATCGCGTCCGGTGTGAACGCCACATAAGTGAATGAATGAGTCTGCACAGCGCCGATGCATCTCAAACAAGCCTTCCATCAACAATGGTGAATGCAGCGTTACTATTGATGCTCATGAATTAACAATCCTACATTGGCATCAAAACACAGCGAATCCAGCGCATTCGTGCAGCTCGCCGTAATTTGTATAGACGGAGATTACAATCGAGCAGCTGTTAGCTCCATTAGCTGATATTTCAAAAATGGCGGATCTCAAGTTAATGTTCGTCTTGTTGGTCACGGTAACCCCGCCCTCAGCCCCTGACACAAGCGATTCTTACTTCTAGACCAGCAACTTAAGAACCACTGGTTCAGAGCTGGTGCTTTGGGTGTGGAAAGACAAAGAACCAATTTGAAACTAGGCTCTAGCTCCGAACCAGTATTCAAACAGCCTTGGTGGAAAAGGGGTAAGAGTCATAGCAATTGAACTTGAACAATTGACCTATCGGTAAGCCCCGCCCCCCTTAGTTACTGTTGCTAACTCAGACAAACAAATGGAGTTGCTAACTGTCTTACAATGACAGCTGTCAGTGTGAAAACCTTATGCCAAGATGTTTTTGGACACAAAATGTAGCGTATACCCCGTCTGAATGATGGCCAAACTTTACTGATGGTTTATGAAGTTTATTATATCGTTTTTCACTCCCAAAAAAATCACCGTAAGAGCTGAACAAACAAAGCAGAAGTGCGCATCAACGTCTCATTCACAAACTATCTCTCTCCGTTGCATTATCATTAACATACACAGCAAATTACACAAAAACACTCATACAACTAACAGTAAACAAATATATACAGACGGTATGCCTTTTCAAGGGTGCTAATAAACTGTCAATTTTGTATCTGAAAACAACTCCGATAAACTGTGAGCTCTCCCTTTCACTACCCGTAGACTATAATACCCATCAAAATAGGAGTCCCTCCTTAGTAAGACAGATAATGTAGACCTTAAACACATCTAAACTCACAGAAATATCAAAAAGATATACAAAAACAAATAGGTTTTTTTAACGTTACATGACGTGAGAACAGTTATTTTGGTTTGTATGTTAGCAGGGATTCACTAACTTTAATTGTACCTTAATGAGAGTACGACAAACATAAACTCCTCTCAGGACACCTGGAATCAGTGTTACAGTGCCCCAGGCACATCGTATTACCATTTTTGTAGCATAAACACCATCAAACCGATGAGAGCTTCGGATTTTCCAATGTTTCTCTATGGCGCTGAAACCTAAAGATGTCCGTGTTCTGGTCCCAGTGCAACTGATACTCAACTGCCATTGGCTCATCTGCGTTCAAGGGGCGGGGCTTACCGATAGGGCATTTGATGTTTTTCTTGTTTCTCAGTGAAGACCCTCTTTCCACTGTGGTACTCTTGGAAGTTCCTTCTCTTCTAACATCTTCCAAGACCTATACTGAAATACTCAAAAATAACGTATATCAATTCAACAATTTCTTGGGGTAGGTTTTAACATTTAATTGTTGTTACAACTAACCCATAGTCATGTAGCCATGAACAAGCTCACCTAACAGCTAAAACATTAGCACTAACAACTTGCATGAACATTTTTTTGATGAGTTTAAATACAAAGCAGAAATTCCCATAACAAAAATAAACAAGTTACTTCCGTACCTCAAAAAAAAAAAAATTCCACTCTAACATCTGCTGTGTCTGCCACAGGGCTCTACTTTATCACATGTGGAATAAGGACTAAACTGAGAATGTGAGAAGTGAATCAGGTGATTCGTAACTATTCCTGATTGGACAGATTGGAATTGTTACAACTGACCCGTGTTACAACCATCCCCGGTCGTTTAATTAGAGTTGGAGCTAAACTCTGCAGGACAGTGGCCCTCCAGGAGCAGGATTGGACACCCCTGGTATACATAAAGGAGTCTGGGCTAGTAGGCTATATCGTGTGGGTGGATGCTGCAGGTGGCGGATCGTTTGTGGCCTCTTCTCACAGCAGCTGGAATGTAATTATTAGGGGCCAAGCACCGAAGGCACCTATTGAAACTGTTAGAGGACTGGTCCAACACTAACCACACCAATTTTGGAGTCTCTAAAACAATCCCTCTAGCGCCAGCACCTGTCCAAATTTTCACTCATATTTATGCTATAACTTTTGAACCCTTAGGAATAGAAACAAAATGTAATTTCCTTCGATTCCTTGGCTCAAGCCGATTCTATTGCACCTTATGACGTCATTTTCCGTTATGTAAATGTTTCCACCATTTTGAATTAACCGACTTTTTCGAACTTTTCCTAGGCCGTTGCTCCAATTTTCACAAAAATTAAACCAGATCATCTTCAGACAATGTTGACAAAAGGTTACGGAATTCAAGTTGATTTCTCAAACCGCTTTCGAAAAACGCGCAAACAAATTTTACGTAGCGGTTGTGAAAATACACTTAAGGCTATATCTCCGCAACACTTTATCGTATTCAAACCAAACTTGGTATATGTCATCACGAGCATGACCCAAGACTACATGCAGCGTTTTGGCACAGCGCCACCTACTGGTCAGGAGATACGAAAATTGGCTATTTTTGCTTATAACTTCTGAACTCTTTGTCCAAAAATCATAAAATGCCGAGTCAACTGATTTCCAATTTTACCATGTCTGCCATTTTGAAGATGTGCTAAAATGCTGTATTTTATGAACACATGAACGGATTGTTACGAAACTCGGTATGGATGCCCTGAAGGAGCCTGAGAAGTTTCGAAACAGCGCCGCCTAGTGGATCTTTTTTTTCCAAATGCTTATAACTTTGGGTGTGGTTGACTTATTTTCATGGGAGTAACTTTTTTTGTCTCCTGAATCCTTGCCGAGTCAAATGATACCAGACTTGCCAGGTTTCGCCTAATGGTTTATGCAGCGTGGTAATTTAGCGCTTAAAAAACATTTGCTGATATCTTCAAAACCGCTAGTCCAATCAAGAAGAAACCAGCGTCAGAAGTTCAGAAATGTTAAATGCCCAAATGTTAAAATATCTATAGTAAGGGGGAATAAAATCCAATCAAAGTCAGGGGTAAGTCATTTTTTACGTGTTTTTTTTATATAAATGTCTATAACTAGATATTTTCACCAAAATTGACACACACATGTATGGGCTCACTCCGAGGACAGGATTGTGCCACTTGGTGGCGCTATAATAGAACAAAACATGAAATTCCCATAGACTACAATGCATTTTCCAGCCTTTTTGCCTAAAATCATCTTAAAATGTGTTTAATTGCTCATTGTTGCAGTTGATCTGACACTCCCAGCCATGTTGGCACGTCTTGTCTTCTTCTTTGCGCTCGTCCCCGATAATGGCTGCTTGCAGCTTTATTTAAACTTGTCATTTTGATGGCGGCTTGTAATCCAGAAAGTTCAAAACGACAGTCATCGTTGACAACAGGTGCGTTGATAGACAACCCACACACATGCATCAAAACATTATCGATTCTTCCGCGCTGAGGAGCCGTGCCGGTGCACAACCCACATAAAGACTCCGCAAATAGCCTACACTCCGCAAATAACTGCAGTTTCAGGGTTCAAACAGAGATGGAAGTAAAACTTCAAGACTGCCGCTTAAATTTGTTTAATTACGGCTTATACATGCTCGTTTCCATGGCAGAGTTCAAGAGATTCATTACTGGAGCTGCCAGTTTGCTACGCTTCAAATGATTATTAAACAGCAAGCAGAAAATATGCTAAAGTGTGTCCGATTTGACTCGCTCGTTTTTATTCAAAAAAACGCAAACTTAATGTCTGTAATATATAAAGCTGAATTCATCTGTGTGTGCAAACTTTCAGTTGCCAGCTCAGATCTTTAGAGTTCATCCCCAACACAACACCTCTGTAAGAACTAGAGCTTTCTGTGATGTGTCGTACAGTGATAGACACTGTTGTCACTGTTGTCAGTGATGTTCAATCAATAAAAGGCAGTTTCTAAGCAACCTCACCTAACGGTATAATGTGTGTTAGTCTGCTGAGCTCGTTTGGACATGTTGATCTTCCTGCTTGTTGCCAAAGAACCAAAGAGAAAAAAAAATAATTTAGGTTGTCACGGAGGATGCACAGATTGATCGTCCTTCCTCCCAGGAGAAGTTCAGTATGAGCCAAAAATGAAATCTTTAGGTCTGCACAAACACTGCACGTGAGGCTTTAATAATAATAAATACACTGACTTGATAGCATGCACTCAAGAAAAGATGCATTTCGCCACCTTGTAAGGTTCTATCTGGATTCTGAGCAGTTTTGAGATGTTGAGCTACAAAGATTTTGCATTACATATCGCAAAAATGTCTCTATTCTAAATGTACAATATCAAAATCCTCTCAAATTTGTAAATGGGAATTTTTGGAACAGGTCAAATCCAGATAGAACATTCTAAAAAATGCTTGGTTAAAAATAACCCAAGTTGGGTGGACTAACCCAGCAATTGGGTTGTTTTAACCCAGCGATTGGGTTGTTTGAACCCAGCAATTGGGTTGTTTTAAGCAAAGATATAACCCAACCGCTGGGTTAAAACCACCCAAATGTTGGGTTAAAACAACCCAATAGCTGGGTTAGTCCATTTTTAACGCAGCATTTTTTTAGAGTGAACCTTCTAATCCTAAAAAAATTAACTTTCTGCTTGGAATTATAATTGAAAAAAACATTAATTGAAGCAATCATTTTTAAGAAACACTCTAAAAAATGCTGGGTTAAAAACCATAAAATGTCGGTAATACCGGAGACTGAAAGCTGGAACATTCTTCCACACAGTCCTGGATGAGGCGGTCCGGACAGAAGTGTGTCGTGCTCCAGCTCTGTTGTAAGTCCTGAATAAATCATTAATCTAATGCCGGGGCCTGTTCAAACACAATACTCAATTATCTCTGTGGGCCCATCAGCGGACACAGTTTTTATATACTCTACTGTTCTACTGTCAGTGTTTATCCTCCCCAGTAACCTGGAAACAAAAGCACGTCAATCCTGAGTCATTACAAACGGAAACATCCTCTTTCACATCTAAAACAGACTCGTGTACATGAGACGTGAACAGTGGCCGCAAATTAGCCTCAATATGAAACACATTTTAAAAACAGAATGTTAATGGCCCTGTTTCAAATCCACAGTCCCTCATGGTGTTCAGGAAGCTGACCAGCTATCAGAAATATGCTGCTAATGTTTCCATTAACTTATGAAAATTTTCTTTCTTAATGTTCCCTGAACGTCCAAAGCGTCCAGTTTTTTTTGTGTTTGAAAATGGTGAACATTCAACTTGCATGTTCTCTAACCCCATGTCACCCCCCTTTTTGAGAATACACATGAAAATAAACTATCCTTTGGAATATAGCATATATACAGACACTCGGCGGGTTATTGCTGAAGTGAAAGCAGTTCAAAATATGAAAGTATGAACAAGTTATGGAAGTTTAAATTTACTGTAAATAAAAAATACTGTACTAAATATTTTGTATTTTATATAAAATATATATTTTACAAAAATGTTTTAATCTAAAATTACTATAAAATCAAAGCCATATGTCTAACCAAGTTGTGTTCCAAATTTGAAGTTGATATCACAAAAATTGAAGTTCCCATGAGATTTTGTTTAGGCGCTATACCACAAATAGCCATCAGGCGTTGTGTAATATCATTGCGCCGCTGGACTCATGGTACGGCTCAAAGCTCTTGATTATTGCGCAGGAATGAGAGTATAGTTCCTAGCCATATCGGCCTAGAAAATCGTAACTTTTAATTTTCCATAAGTCTTAGTACCAGGGCTTAAAAACGGAAAAAAATATAAATCGGTTCACTCCGAGCAGAATCGATATTTTAACGTTTCCGTTTTTGCGTTCCTCATTAAACATTACTGTTCCGAAAACAGTACAGGTTTGATTTGAAAAAATAACGGTTAATAACGTTATTTTAATTTAGCCTATACTTTAAACAAATAGCCTATGTTTTAATAAAGACTTATTTTCCCTCAATAATAATATAACGCATGATAATTAAACTTGAATATTTATTTCATAACATTTTTAAAACCACAACAGAAATACATGCATTAATTACAAAGCATAAACAGCGGGACAAATATTGACCTGTTTTAATGGAGCGGAAAGTGGCCCTCTATATGCCTAATTCTTTTCAGAAGAGTGATAACATTCTTTGTACATAACTTTTTTTCAACACGACTTGTTTTAAAAATTGCATGAATAAAGAATAAATAAACTATATAACCATTGCTCTTTTAATGCATCGTCAACTGCTAATTTCAAAGCAAACACTGCGCAACACGTCCTTGCATCACATAATCAAATTCAGTCAGCTAATAAAGCTTGATCATTTAATGCAATATAACATACCATTTAATACGAAGCATCAACCGTCTATATAGAAAACATTGACCTGTCCTGTATTGGCAATCTGAAAGACTATAGGAAAAATGTTTGATAGATGCTAGTAACCTACTTGGATATGCTTCAACAGAATCCATAAACTAGCCTAAATCAGTCTATTTGAGCTTAAAGTCCGTACTGCTTATTTAAATGTCCTCCAATACCTGCGCTTTCATTGTAGACCTCAGTGGGGAAAGAAATGTACTTGAGGCATGTAAATGCGCGCTCTACACTGACGGTAGATTCATAGATGATGGTGCATTTCACTCACGCTTGATCCGTCAACGTCACACACTGTACTACTCAATTCATGATTGGTCACTTCCAAATTAAAATATTAAAGAGAACGATAAAATAACGTTATTAACCGGTTAATGGTCATTTCAAATTAACGTTTCTGTTCAGAACGATTCAAATTGATTTTGATTTCGTTTTTGTTCCTCTTAAAATTTCGTTCGTTTCCGGTTTTCGTTTTCGTTCCTTGAACCGGTTCAGAGCCCTGCTTAGTACATGATGTAACTACAGAAGAGTCTAGGAAAAATATTAAAGCTCTTTGGCCATTTTTTTGAGGGAGACGCTAACGGTCTAATCAGATTCAATGATCTATGCTAAGCTATGCTAAAAGTGCTACCACCAGAATCGGAGATCGGCTGAATGGATTCGAAAATGGTAAAACTCAACTGTTTAACTCTAGAGGAGTCGGAAAATAAGCCTATTTTCAAAAATAGTGGAGTGTTCCTTTAAATGTTTGCTTAAAACAACCCAATCGCTGGCAGAGCCGGCCCAAGGCATAAGTGAACTAAGCGGCTGCCCCCGAGAGCACATGAAACTACTTATTGCTGTCGCCTTTGTGTTATTTTATGATGATTGAAATCGCGAAATGGCCTTAAACAATTACTAAATAAACTGCAAAAAGTTAAGTTTCCTAATATATGCACGGATTGATTCTGACAGCTCTGCACAAGCTCGCGGTGCCAGCGGCCGGACACTATTCGCATGTTAGCCAGGGTTCAAAGTCCAAAGTGCGAGAAAACCAGCGCTAAAACGTACTCGTCAGTTGCCCGGTAACTTTTTTATGAATGGATGGATTTGAGAATGCGCTGGTTTAGTGTGAATATCTTGTCTGACGTGCTGCATGTTTTGGACGGAGTACAGCATAGCTTCCAGTTTCTCAGTAAATGTTTTTCCTGCGAGTGCTATATCGTCCCCTTGGAATTATAAGTTGTGTTCATTTTGGAAGTTTTATTTAGACAATTAAACTTATTTTAAAATTTATTTATTAAACATAAATTTGGAATGCAAAAAATAAAATGTTATTTTCGACAAAATAAAAGCTCTGTTTAATGTTTGAAATAAATCAAAATTTCTTGTTTTTAAAAGAAGTCTCTTCTGCTCAGCAAGGCTGTATTTATTTGATTAAAAATACAGTAAAAACGATACGATACAAAAACGTGCGCATAAACTACGATGGAAATACATGAAGTCCCGCTTGTTTACTTCGAACCGGAAGACGTTCCCACTTTTGACTTCATGGGGCGGAGGAAACTTGTGGATAAATGTCAGGAAACACAATTCCTGGCTGCATGTCAATATCCATGGTTCACTGGATCTTTGGTAAGTTGTAAGGAACACTATATCGAGTCCAACCTTTAGTTTAAACTGGTAACCGTTTGTTTTACAACCCAGTTTCTCCTATTAAATCCATTCATGCAGCAGCTCAGTCCGGCTGAGGTGGCGTGTTCCCGCAGGAATGCATACCCTCTATTGACTAGAGTTGCATATGATTATGCATGATTTATGTGTAACAAGGACACTGTAAAATAAAGTTTTACCTAATATGTTTCTAAATGTATAAATATTAGATGATTCATTTGTCACAAAAACAATTCAGTGAACTTTTTAAACATGAATTTACACTAAACACGTTTTTATAACACGGTTATTCTCTGTGTTTACTGCGACTGCATGCAAACTTGTCTTACTATCCTTCTCAAGCGAGTCCGTAATGAGTTTTGAAAGCAGCGAGCTGATGACGTAAAGACAGCGAGAGAGAAACATTTAGATCATTTCGATTGAATTGCACCTGCGTGTGGTGTGAATGTAACCATAGCAGCGGAGACAATTGTGTTGGTTGCCATAAATAATTACTGTGGGAGTTGCAACTTTTAACTTCTCATTACATCCCATAACCCCCTCCTCAAGAAGTGACAGGAATGGAGAAGCATCAACAGGTGAAAGTCATTTCACAGCTTGGTCAATGGGAAGATGGCATCCTGTCATGTACTGCATTAGGGACATGTTTTTCAAGAGCTCAGAGATGCGATGACAATGTTTGCGGAGATTCATTTGGATAAAAATACATCTCAGAGAAGGACTTGAAACATATTAAAGCTGTTGCGAACACCTAATGCCTTGTTAACCAATCGTGCTCTGCTTTTGAATATGCAGATAAATGGAGCTGTTTTAGTCCTATTCATACTTCATGTCCTAATGTGCTTAATATGCTTCATTTTTGTGCACCAAATACAACAGAAATGTGGTGAAGTGCTTATACCATGACTGTGACTCAAGGCCGGGAGGGGGACCAAAATCTTATTTTTTTTTGCTTTTGGTCTTAAGTTAACTTTACTTAATGTGTAAACTTAATAGTAAAAATCTAGTAATCTGTACTATTCACATACTATTCCTTGTTTACTCAGAAAACCCAAGTTAAGATTAATTGATTGGTTTGAGTGCCATTTTGTCAAGCAAAAAAAAAACCTCACCATTATGGTCATCAGTGTTCACTTTGGTTGGGCACCTGAAACATTATTTTATTATAACTCTTCCTATTGATGCAGCGATTCATCAAGAAATCACAGATATTTGGTTTCAAAGGAAGAGAAGTAATAAACAGGTTGCTTTTAATAGTTGACATAGCTTCTGACTGAATAATTAAATATGCATTTGTTAACACAACATACTATTCCTATTTCACTTTACCTGGTTTTATTAAGTGGGGGTGAAATGCTGTTTCATGCATAGTGAGTTTTTTACACTGTTAAAGACTTGGATTCTCATTCTCAAAAAAGTTGGACGTTTGATGGAGTATTTCTGTGCCTAAAATACTCCTTCCGGTTTCTCATAAGTTTCGGAAAGTTTTTTTCAAGTATGGGCCAAAGTGATGTCAACAAGGGTGGAATGTCCTTGTACGGGCCGTACAGGCTCTTCTGCCGGAAGGGCGGTGCGCGCGACCAGAGTGAGAAAACACTTGCCCATTAATGCGCTGTGCTCGGCTTTAGGGAAGTCATCGGCTGCCCTGCACAGGTCACAGGACTTCACGAAATCAACAATGTCACCAAAGAAGTGTGTTTTTGGTTGTCAGGGCAAGACAACCCTGCACATCATCCTAAAGAACCCAGCGTTAAGGGGACAGTGGATGGAGTTTGTTTTTGTTTGTTCCCTGAATTCGGCGACGATCGTTTTATAAACAAGGCCCTGTTCGACGCTGGATTTGTAGCTTGTGTAATGCTGAAAGATGGAGCGATCCCAGCGATTAAGGTTCACGGTCGTGTGTTGGAAGCAGGCGGTGAGTAAAACTACTTCAAATGTCTTTGTGTTGTTAGCTATTGACTCGTTCATTCAAATACGCTACTATTCCATTGTTTTTCTATGTAAACACGCACTAGTCTGACTCGCAAAACCGTTCCGCTTGCTACTGCTAACGTTAAATCGCACACAATAGTCCATAAACCAAATCAAGTCCTCATAAAACACGAGTAAACGCACACAAATGTTGCAAAACTCGCGCATGACAAGCAGTGTGTTTTACAGTGTGGTTTATTTAAAGGATTTAAATTATTAAAGTATTAAAATGGATTTATGGACATAAAAAAAAAAAGAAATAAGAACGGTAAAAGTTCCAGTTCTATTGTAGTTACACTCTAAAAAATGCTGGATTAAAAACAACCAAAGTTGGGTTGAAAATGGACAAACTCAGCGATTGGGTTGATTTAACCCAGCAATTGGGTTGTTTAAGCAAACATTAAACCCAACCGCTGGGTTAAAACAACCCATTCGCTGGGTTTGTCCATTTTCAACCCAACTTGGGTTGTTTTTAACCCAGCATTTATTAGAGTGTAAGTAAACTATTTGCATATAATATTTTTTTGTTGTTGAATATGCGCACGTTCACTCTTATTTTCGTCTGCCTAATATGCAAAACGTTTCTTGTCACGTCAAATTCAGTTATGATTTACAATTCAAAACGGTGAAATTGCATAGAAATTGTCAAGTAGCTCAAGTAGTTCAGAAATTGTCAAGACTCTATTATTATACAATTATATTAAGACCAGTGTACCTGAGACAAAATGAGTCTTTTGAATCAAAATATCTTCCAAAAGACATCTCTTCTCTTCTCTGATGATGAGGGCGGGGCCCTACATTTGTTCTTGTTTGAGAAGCTGTTTCACTCTCAATAGTGTATGAAGTAAACTATTTGAATATAATGTGTTTTTTTTTTTATATGCACACATTGTCTCTTATTTTCGTCTGCCTAATATGCAAAACGTTTCTTGTCACGTCAAATTCAGTTATGATTTACAATTCAAAACGGTGAAATTGCATAGAAATTGTCAAGTAGCTTACATCACTCGATATTTCTGTTGGTCGCTGAATGTTTAACAGCTGTCAAATATTAAATGTTTAGCTATTTACATCTTACGACGCACTCTTTCACTGCTATAACTAAAGTGTCGCGCTGGAATTCGCGCTAATAGTAAGCCCCGCCTTCTTTGATTTGATTGGCCATCGCACTCATTCTGACAGTGACGAGCGCCGTTAGACCGCTGAGCCGCAGACAAAAATATCAAATATGGGGGGGGGGGAGAAATAATGCAAGAAATAATGTTAAGACTAGTGTACAATAACTTCCAAAAGACATCTCTTCTCTTCTCTGATGATGAGGGCGGGGCAACCTGTCACTCACATGAGATCCACCAATCGCAACCCACAACCATCCAATCAATTCCGCAAGCCCCTACATTTGTTCTTGTTTGAGAAGCGGTTTCACTCTCGATAGGGAAGACTGTCGCAACTTCCGTTTCATTCCTCTCTACAACATTAGAGATGCTGCAAACAAATTTGCTAAATAAAGCATGCTGTCATTATCACAGCTCATTCCAATGCAAGGTTTGGGTGTGCAATGAGGTAAAAGAAGCAGAAGACACACTTTAGCATCTTTGACGCAAAGAGCTCTTGATAAATGTGCTGACAGCTTTACCGGCTTGTCCTTTAGTCCTTAAACGCATCCTTCAGTGAGCGTGTCCATGCAGTAACATTGAAAATAATCACAAATGTAAAGATGTATGACGTGTTTCTGTGTGAGCGAGAGTCTGAATGGCTCTTATTTTCACACTTGGAATTAGTACAGTAGAAAATGACCTTGGTCTCCAAAGATACGGCAGGGGGAAAAAATCAAGCGAGTTAGTGACTAAGACGGATTGACTTCCGAGTCATCTAATCAGAACAGATTTAAAGCCTCTGCTTCTCTGACTGATCTGCTTTACTATATCATAATATTATCTTTGCTGCGTATTCAATACTTGATCGAAATGAGCTTAAACAACTCTATTGTTTGACATTTTATCACACCTTTTATCAAATATGTACATGCCTACATGTGTAGAAACCTTGATAAACAGCAGCATGAACCTGTCAATCTTTTATTTTTTGCGCATTATGGGAACTATAAACACAAACTGTTGTTTGCAAATCGTCCTTGATAAAGTATGCATTCATTAATTTCAGGTATAGGCCAATTGGTGCATAATCTTTGTGATTTGGCTAAATCTGTTTTAATGTCGTGCAAGTAGTTCCGTTAGCATAAAAAAAATGTAGATAGATGTAGTTTTCAATTTAGGGGCTGGGTAAATATAGGACAGAACATGATGGGCTAATTTTACCCAGCAAATTGGGTTGTTTATTTAACCCAGCATATAGTTGATTCATTTTTTTTTATTATAATACTATCTTCTATTTTTTTTATTTTTAATCAATATCTAGAAAATTAACTTAAATCCACTAAACGTTTTTAAAAATACTCCACACAACCAGTGGCTTGCATGATAATTCCTTTATTTTAGATCCTATTTTACAGTATGTCATATTTTATATAGTTTTAATACACATTGCCAACATTTAAGCTTGTTAACAAATATAAGTAAAAATTAAACGTAATACTTTCACAGAGGGAATTCTGAGAATGTCAGTTTACAGACTTCTTTTACTTCTTAAAACTGTACATGTCATAGCCTACTTGTTTGTATCTGGCAGCCCTATCTGTAAACAAAAATGTATCCGAAAAGCAATGCACACTTCATTAACCAATCAGAAATGCTTTCTGACTGTCAATATAGGTTTATTTTATCTATAAATCCATTATTGTGCTGTTTATTGTTTAATTTTATGCAAGGCAACATACAGTGGCGCGATGTGAGTCACTTAAACGAGTGTAGCGTCTGTCTTTTCACGTGATGGAAATGATACCAGATACCTTGCCCTTGCATACAATTTTATGATTTCATTAAAGAAGATACAGAATATAAATACTTATGATGATAAAATACACTCACCTAAAGGATTATTAGGAACACCTGTTCAATTTCTCATTAATGCAATTATCTAATCAACCAATCACATGGCAGTTGCTTCAATGCATTTAGGGGTGTGGTCCTGGTCAAGACAATCTCCTGAACTCCAAACTGAATGTCAGAATGGGAAAGAAAGGTGATTTAAGCAATTTTGAGCGTGGCATGGTTGTTGGTGCCAGACGGGCCGGTCTGAGTATTTCACAATCTGCTCAGTCACTGGGATTTTCACGCACAACCATTTCTAGGGTTTACAAAGAATGGTGTGAAAAGTGTGGGCGAAAATGCCTTGTTGATGCTAGAGTTCAGAGGAGAATGGGCCGACTGATTCAAGCTGATAGAAGAGCAACTTTGACTGAAATAACCACTCGTTACAACCAAGGTATGCAGCAAAGCATTTGTGAAGCCACAACACGCACAACCTTGAGGCGGATGGGCTACAACAGCAGAAGACCCCACCGGGTACCACTCATCTCCACTACAAATAGGAAAAAGAGGCTACAATTTGCACGAGCTCACCAAAATTGGACAGTTGAAGACTGGAAAAATGTTGCCTGGTCTGATGAGTCTCGATTTCTGTTGAGACATTCAGATGGTAGAGTCAGAATTTGGCGTAAACAGATTGAGAACATGGGTCCATCATGCCTTGTTACCACTGTGCAGGCTGGTGGTGGTGATGTAATGGTGTGGGGGATGTTTTCTTGGCACACTTTAGGCCCCTTAGTGCCAATTGGGCAACGTTTAAATGCCACGGCCTACCTGAGCATTGTTTCTGACCATGTCCATTCCTTTATGACCACCATGTCCCCATCCTCTGATGGCTACTTCCAGTAGGATAATGCACCATGTCACAAAGCTCGAACCATTTCAAATTGGTTTCTTGAACATGACAATGAGTTCACTGTACTAAAATGGCCCCCACAGTCACCAGATCTCAACCCAATAGAGCATCTTTGGGATTTGGTGGAACGGGAGCTTCGTGCCCTGGATGTGCATCCCACAAATCTCCATCAACTGCAAGATGCTATCCTATCAATATGGGCCAACATTTCTAAAGAATGCTTTCAGCACCTTGTTGAATCAATGCCACGTAGAATTAAGGCCGTTCTGAAGGCGAAAGGGGGTCAAACACAGTATTAGTACACTGTAACGGATTTTTGTAATTTGAACAGTATTTTACTGTAATATGTACAGTATAATACTGTTAAATGTACCAACAGTATAATACTGTTAATAGCAAAGGATTATGGGAAAATATATGTTTACTACTGTAATTATTCTCTACTGTAAATCGATTTACAGTATCGACAATGCCCGCGAAAATCTGACCAATGACAATGGAGACTTCTTTTCAAGTTTTTTTTTTTCGGTTGGTGGGGGCAACTGAGGAAAGACTCAACGAAAAGGTTTGTATTATTTCTGTCATTATTTTATGTAAAACTGAGATATTTTCAAACGCATTCACTTATTAACAACAACCTAACATGAACCAGTGCTGCAAATTGAGTGAGTTAAGCAAATTCCTGTCAAGAGCCTTTTTTTTCTGCCTGTTTGTCGAGGCGTGTGGTTACGTGACTGCCGTCATCCTTGTGATTTAACGTTACTTCAACGGGGTGAATAAAGTTTACATTGACTAATAGTTAGTGAAACGGAAAAAAAGCTATTTTAATGTTCCTCTACCACTTTAATGTAAATTAGCTAAGCAGGAGGACTTTACGTTAACAGCAAACTATCTTAAAATACCGAAAAGTGAGGCAACACTAAAGATGGAGGTTGTAATAACAGTATTTTGAAGTGAATCTTTTGTTTTTGTTTAAAGTTTGCTGTTAAAACCGCCATTTGGAACGTCGGAGGTGTTCTGGAGTTATTTTCTGGCGGTGACCGTCATCTGAGGAAACCGGTAAGCAGAAGCTGGTGATTATATGACGTTATATGACTCTTATATTAAAACGTTTACCTTATATCGTTAGCAGATGGTTTAAAAAAGCAACAGTCAAGATGGTTGCGCAGTTTGTGTGCAAACACTGCAAGTTATCTGTGCGAACACATTGCAGATTTTACCATCATGTCATAATACATAGGAACCTGGCTAATTTTAGGTTCAACTGTGGTTTGCCGACTTGTCCTTGTAGTTTTCAGACTCAGTCTGCACTAAAGTCACATATGGATCGTAAGCACACAGACAAAAACAACACGATCTCATGACAATGCGTATCAATAGTACGAGTGTGCAATCTCATGGGAATGTATACGCCAAATGAGTGTTGGCGTTTAGTGATGTGTCGGTCATGAACGATTCGTTCGAACATTTAATATGACTCGGGACTACCGAGTTGTCTCAGAGAGTGATTCGTTCATTTTGTGTTGACCGCGCATGCGCATTACGCTGAATCTACTGGAAAGAACAAAAATGATTAGTTCATCTTTCGGGTTTCGAGTCTTTCGTTCTTCCTGTCAGTCCCATAGAGTCTATGCTGTCAGTAGCGGAAACAGAAAAGATTAGTTCTTACGAGTCTTTCGGGTTTGACGTTTGAGTCATTCGTTCTTTTGCCACGTGACTTGTCACTGTATTGAACACTAGTTCACAAGCTTTTTACTAACAAGCACGTAGTAATTTTTTTTTTTATTTTTTTTTTTTTATATATAATTCTCAGTTAATATCAGACATATACAAATATGGGAAATATATTGACTATTCAAGTCTAACATCACAAATTCAAGTCAATTAGACTATCACTCGTTTTGAATCAACTGTATTTTATTTTTCTCTATTGAGTTATATTATTATTTTTTTGTCCTTGTGTTATTAATGAATAAAAATTAGTTTAAAAATGTATATATATGTGTGTGTGTGTGTGTGTGTGTGTGTGTGTGTGTGTGTGTGTGTGTGTGTGTGTGTGTGTGTGTGTGTGTGTGTGTGTGTGTGTGTGTGTTTGTGCTGTATGATTCAAAATGAGTGATAGTCTAATTGACTTGAATTTGTGATGTTAGACTTGAATAGTCAATATATTTCCCATATTTGTTTATGTCTGATATTAACTGAGAATTAAATATAATAAAAATTAAATAAAAAAATAACTACGTGCTTGTTAGTAAAAAAGCTTGTGAACTAGTGTTCAATACAGTGACAAGTCACGTGGCAAAAGAACGAATGACTCAAACGTCAAACCCGAAAGACTCGTAAGAACGAATCTTTTCTGTTTCCGCTACTGACAGCATAGACTCTATGGGACTGGCAGGAAGAACGAAAGACTCAAACCCGAACTCGAGACTCGAGACTCGAAAGATGAACTAATCATTCTGTTCCCGGACCTGTGTCACATGGCCCAGCCCCAGATCAGAGTCAGACACAGACGAGTCGACAACTAACGTCTCGAGGAGTTCGAAGACACGAGAGGCAGAGAACAAACGTGATAAATATGAAGTTGCAAAAGAAAGAATGTCTCGGATCAGGAGGTGAGGTGAACTAACAGAGTTAGACTGCAATAGCCTGACCCAACAACTAATCAATTAATTAAACGTTTCAGTTTCTTATCATTTGGCTTTGGTTGCAGTACCCTATAGTTTATTTTTATTTAGTTTTACAAATGTAATCAACATTTTCATAAGTACTAGATGGGTTGGGCTATTTAACATGTCATTTTAATTATATTTTTCTGAAATGAACGAAATGACTCGAAAAAAGATTAGTTCATTTTGCTGAACGAGACTCAAAGATCCGAGTCAGTAAAATGATCCGAAGTTCCCACTACTAGCGGGCATATGCTACGCAGTTTTTCGCGTGCATATGATACGCTTTTGGGTAGGGTGGGGGGTTCTTACGTATAATACGCCATAAGGTGCGTATCATATGCACGCGAAAAACGGTGTACCATATGCACGCCAACACTCATTTTGGCGTATACATTCCATGAGATTCTCCCAATTTGTATAGCTTGTTTTCTTTCTTCTTGCTGATGTAAGTATTAATGCTATTTGAACAGCTGATTCTAGAGAATACTGATTGTAATTAGTGTCATAGTTTCTTAAACAAGACATTTCTAAATTACTATTACTGTTTTTGTATTTATGTGTCATGCATTTGAAGTTCAATTTCATTTTCATGATCATTTATCATCAAACTTCTATTTTGCAAGATAGGCAGACATACTTGGTTGGTCAAGGGGTTGTATCACAAGATATCACAAAGTGACATATAAGCATAAACTTGATTGGAGAGCACATTGAGAAGTATTTTAAAACAAGATGCAAGTATGTTCTCTATATATGAAATTCATTTCTCCCAACCTTTTGTTCATTGCTCTACTTTTAGGTCACTGCAACTCCAGCAGATGTAGAGGGAAGCCTCTCTCTGCCCAGTACCCCAAGACTGACTGCACTTGGTAAGTCTATTAAAATGCTTTTTTTAATTGATATGGTGAAATTAAAGTTGGCCAAGTCCAACATCTACCAGCAGACCGACACACAAGAGCTGAACGTCTGCTCTTGCGTCAACACAGATTATTATGGATATGTATCAGGTGTAATACATGGAACATTTTCTTAAAGGGTTAGTTCCCCCAAAAATGAAAATTCTGTCATTAATTACTCACCCTCATGTCGTTGGACACCCGTCAGACCTCCGTTCATCTTCAGACACAAATGAAGATATTTTAGTGTAAAGCTGATGCTGAGAAAGGCTTCAGATAGGCCTCCATTGGCATTCAGTACATTTACACTCCCAAGATCCATAAAAGGCACTTAAAACGTTGTTACAAAGTCCATCTCACCACAGTGGCTCTACAATAATTTTACGATGCGACGACAATAATTTTTGTGCGCAAAAAAAAAATCAAAATAACACCTTTATTCAACTTGTTCTTGTCTTCCGTGTGTGCCTCCACGACGCATGCGCGAGAATATGACGTAGCGCCGGCGTTCGGGAAACCATGAAATGCACACTTAAGCCCCATTTTGAGAACTACGCCGAGACCTAAAGCACGATCAATGTAGAATCCAACAGCTTAGACACGCGCGTCTTCCTCTGCTTGTAAACAAATCGCTTCTGGGTCAAGTGTCCGAACGCCGGATCTTCCGCACACACGGAAGACAAGAACAAGTTGGATAAAGGCGTTATTTTGATTTTTTTTTGCGCACAAAAACTATTGTCGTCCCATCGTAAGATTATTGTAGAGTCACTGTGGTGAGATGGACTTTGTAACAACGTTTTAAGTGCCTTTTATGGGTCTTGTGAGTGTAAATGTACTGAATGCCAATGGAGGCCTATCTGAAGCCTTTCTCAGCCATCAGCTTTACACTAAAATATCTTCATTTGTGTTCTGAAGATGAACGGAGGTCTGACGGGTGTCCAACGACATGAGGGTGAGTAATTAATGACAGAATTTTCATTTTTGGGTGAACTAACCCTTTAAGGAAAACAAATTTCTGTACTAATGTTGTAAACTATGGGAATCAGTGGATACTACATTAGCCTACTAATATTGAAGGTACAAATTTACAGACATGAACAGGGCCATTACATGGCAACGAGATGCGTTTAGCAACTTAGCCATTGTTTAAACTCTACGAAATAGTGTTTTAGACGGCAAACTGTCGTCTCGCGCTGAAGTCCCGTGGGAACTCAGTTGTTGCCGGTAAAATCTAAATAGTCCAGGGGGGAGGAGACACACACACTCTTCACACACACGACGCTCCTCCCCCCTGGACTATTTACATTTTACCGGCTACAACTGAGTTCCCACGGGACTTCAGCGAGAGACTACAGCTAGCCATCTAAAACACTATTTCGGTGAGTTTAAACAATGGCTAAGTTGCTAAACGCATCTCGTTGTCATGTGAGGGCCCTGTTCATGTTGGACAGACATTTTAATTGCATTTTTTGTCTGTTAAGAGGCACAAAGACACTCTTTATGTATATACCCCATATCTTTTAACACACTTTCAGAAGCTCATTCGTAAAAAAATAGACGTAATTTGAAATCTGAGACTTTGTTTCATATCAATAGTAATAAAGTACAAAGATTACTGCGATTTATTGGATGGGAGGCACGCTACAATGTTTCATTCATTAAAGGGTTAGTTCACCCAAAAATGAAAATTCTGTCATTAATTACTTACCCTCATGTCGTTCGACACCCGTCAGACCTCCGTTCATCTTCGGAACAGAAATGAAGATATTTTAGTTGAAATCTGATGCCTCTGAAAGGCCTCCATTGGCACAATGGCACTTTACACTCTCAAGACCCTTAAAAGGTACTAAAGATGTCGTTACAAAGTCCATCTCACTACAGTGGTTCTAAAATAACTTTATGAATCGGCGATAATAGTTTTTGTGCGCAAAAAAACCCTAAATAACAACTTACATAGTGATGACGATTTCAAAACACGGCATCATGAAGCTTCGAAGCATTATGAGTCAGTGAGTCGATTCAGCAGTTTGAATCGCCAAATTTCAGCAGTTTGGCGGTTTGACACGCGATCCGAATCATGATTCGGCTCACTGATTCATAACGCTTCGAAGCTTCATGATGCCTTGTTTTGAAATCGTCATCACTATGTAAGTCGTTATTTAGGGTTTTTTTGCGCACAAAAACTATTAACGCCGATTCATAAAGTTATTTTAGAACCACTGTAGTGAGATGGACTTTGTAACGACGTCTTTAGTACCTTTTAGGGGTCTTGAGAGTGTAAAGTGCATTGTGCATCTTACGGGTGTCCAACGACATGAGGGTAAGTAATTAATGACAGAATTTTCATTTTTGGGTGAACTAACCCTTTAACTGAAAACAGGATGACTAATCGATTCTTGGGATTTAAGAATCAATATTGTTTTGTAAAAGTGAGAATCTATTAAAATCGAGAAATCGATATTTTTTACTCAGCCCTATTCATCAGTCATCTCCATCTCCGACTGCGGTGGTTACAGTAGGCTATACTGACCGATGTGGTTCCCTTAACATAACTCGTGGCCATGAGAAATAGATGTCGTTCTCTCAAAATATGAAGTCGAGGCCACAACATGATGTCGTCAACTCAACAAAATTATCTTGTGGCCACGATTAATTATCACGTTCCCACGACTTAATATGACATTCCCACAAATTAATATCTCGTGGCAACCACATATTATCACAAAACTAAGTGAACCGAACATGTCCCCTCCCGGTCACCGTACTGAATCACATAAGTGTTTCCCGATAAATTATCTTCATTCACAAACCACTGTTACTTTTAACAGAAAATCAAGCTTAGGCTACTGGATGTTTGAGTTGGCATGGCAGAAAGCACGCAAAGAGCTGTCCCTTTATAATCACTAAAAATGTGTCCCTCGTTTTAATTGCAATCTCGCAAAGTTCCATTATAATCTGTCTACACTGTACAATTAATTATTTATTTATATAGTACATATTGCTTTTATTAACATCAAAGTGCATACAGCACCATGTTATGACTGTTGGGAAAGCATTGGTTTGATAAATGTCTTTTTTCTTGTGCTTGCAGGTTCATTCTGAGAATAAACCCTGATGGCACCAAATGCCAATCAAAATCACAAATCAGCCGGACATCTGGAAAAAGGGTCCAGAGAAAAATCGCCAGCCTAAATCCCCTTGTGGCATCTTTCATCAGAGAGCTTGTTGACTTCGATTGGCAAAATTATTGAAGGCTTGTTCTGATTTCAGCATGTTAACATTTTTAGCCATGTTAAATACACGGGATGAATTCAAACACATTTGTAAAATGTACTTTTTAAAGTAAATGTTAAACAGTTAAACAATTAAACAGCATATTTTAATGACAAATGTTCATGAGGACTTCATTTTTGGGGGGTAAAAAACATAGTTTACAGTGCTGTAGTGGTTTTTCATTATTTAATCATCAGTTACACCTGTTGTTAATTTCATTAATTGCTTTGTCTTTTTAAAATCTGTCTTGTTTGGTTGTTTTGTTCCTTTGTTTTCTGAGTATTTTGAGTTCTGTGTTAAATAAAACTGACTGCTGTGATTAGATCCGTTTCATCAACTTTATTGCAACCTTACCTATGGCATGTAGATTCAAATCAAATTAATTTTGTTTAAATTAAATTAAGCTAAACTCAAATCGTAAAAAAAATTATAATTCTGTAATAGGAAATCAATTCTAATACTGTAAATAAAAATACGGTACTTGTACTGTAAATAAAAACCCAGTATTCATACTGTAAATAAAATATACAGTATTATTACTGTAAATGAAAATACGGTACTTGTACTGTAGATAAAAATACAGTATTCATACTGTAAATATCAATACAGTATACATTATTATTACTGTAAATTGAATTACAGTAATGATACTGTAAAGACTTTTACAGTAACTTACTGGCATCCAGCTGCCAGTAAGTTACTGTAAAATTTACAGCAACCTTTTTACAGTGTATGGTGTTCCTAATAATCCTTTAGGTGAGTGTATGTTCTTAGAGCTGTACACTGATTGTTTATGGACAGTTATCGCATATTTTGGCTACGAGAGAAACGTAGGGTGGCAGTCTGAAGTTATACGTTCCCCTGCTGAACATGACACAAGCTCCGGCACGAGATCTAAATCGTATGTATTTTACAAGTCCCCAAATTTATATGAATTCATACGAATGACCTCCCTCTAACCTAGCTGTCATTGGGGTTTAGACAAATCGTACGAATTAGCCACCGTGTAAAATACGTACAGATTGGTTTTGAGATAGCGTTGCACCAGACTAATTTGCCAAATCTTCATGGTACTTTGGACTGTAATGCAAACAGGGAAAAAAGTTCCTGTATAAAAAGTTCCTGGGACAAATTGTTCCGGGTAATTTCTTTGGAAACGCGGCCAGAGCATCTTAGTATATCTGCTGCTCAGATGAGCCTGGCTGTGTGCTCACATACTGTCACTAAACAAGCTGCTTTTTAAGTGAATGTTCATCATTTGTTCGCCTGTTGCTTTTAAAGGAATCATGTAGTCATGTAGTCTGTTGCCGTATTTAATTACACTAATTACACTATGTTGTTGTTATGGCGCTAACAGTTATCTGAACTGCTTGGTGGAGGAAGGATTTTTTTGTTCAAAACAACTTACTACTCTTTTGTTGCTGTGTTAATTTTGGGGAATTCTTGCCAGGTATGTGGTAACAGTTTTAGGCAACAAAAGCAATTGTTTAATTAAAAGGCGCCAGAATACAGGACATGGCATCTACTCCAGTCTTTTTTTTTTCTGGGGTACGATCCACAAACATTTTATTTTGCTTCTGACGCCCATTGGTTAGCCTCCATATACACTATTTTGCCCAAAGTATTGGGACACCCCTCCAAATCACTGAATTCAGGTGTTCCAATCACCATGGCCACAGGTGTATAAATCGAGCACTAGACATGCAGACGCTTCTACAAACATTTGTGAAAGAACGGGTCGCTCTCAGGAGCTCAGTGAACTCAAGCGTTGTACCGTGATCGGTTTCCACCTGTGCAATAAGTCCATGCGTGAAATTTCCTCACAACTAAATATTCCACACTCAACTGTTAGTGGTATTATAACAAAGTGGAAGCAATTGGGAACAGCAGCAACTCAGCCATGAAGTGATAGGCCATGTAAAATCACAGAGCGGGGTCAGCGCATGCTGAGGGTCACAGAAGTCGCCAACTTTCTGCAGAGCCAATAGCTACAGATCTCCAAACTTCCTGTGGCCTTCAGATTAGCTCAAGAACAGTGTGTAGAGTTTCATGGAATGGGTTTCCATGGCCGAGCAGCTCATCCAAGCCTTACATCACCAAGTGCAATGCAAAGCGTGGGATGCAGTGGGGTAAAGCACGCCACCACTGGACTCTAGAGCAGAGGAGACGTGTTCTCTGGAGTAACCAATCACGCTTCTCTGTCTAGCAATCCGAGGGACGAGTCTGGGTTTGGCGGTTGCCAGGAGAACGGGACTTGTCTGACTGCATTGTGCCAAGTGTAAAGTTTGGTGGAGGGGGGATTATGGTGTGGGGTTGTTTTTCAGGGGTCGGGCTTGGCCCCTTAGTTCCAGTAAAAGGAACTCTTAATGCTTCAGCATACCAAGACATTTTGGACAATTTCATGCTCCCAACTTTGTGGGAACAGTTTGGGGACGGCCCCTTCCTGCTCCAGCATGACTGCGCACCAGTGCACAAAGCGTCGGTCCATAAAGACATGGATGAGTGAGTTTGGTGTGGAGGAACTTGACTGGCCTGCACAGAGTCCTGACCTCAACCCGATAGAACACCTTTGGGATGAATTAGACCAGAGAAACGAGCCAGGCCTTCTCGTCCAACATCAGTGCCTGACCTCACAAATGCGCTTCTAGAAGAATGGTCAAAAACTCCCATAAACACACTCCTAAACCTTGTGGAAATCCTTCCCAGAAGAGTTGAAGCTGTTAGAGCTGCAAAGGGTGGGCCAACTCCACATTAAAGGGTTAGTTCACCCAAAAATGAAAATTCTGTCATTAATTACTCACCCTCATGTCGTTCGACACCCGTAAGACCTCCGTTCATATTCGGAACACAAATTAAGATATTTTTGTTGAAAGCTGATGGCTGAGAAAGGCTTCAGATAGGCCTCCATTGGCATTCAGTACATTGACACTCCCAAGATCCATAAAAGGCACTTAAAACATCGTTACAAAGTCCATCTCACCACAGTGACTCTACAATAATTTTACGATGCGACGACAATAGTTTTTGTGCGCAAAAAAAAATCTAAATAACACCTTTATCCAACTTGTTCTTGTCTTCCGTGTGTGCCTCCACGACGCATGCGCGAGAATATGACGCAGATCCGGCGTTCGGACACTTGACCCAGAAGCGATTTGTTTACAAGCAGAGGAAGACGCGCGTGTCTAAGCTGTTGAATTCTACATTGATCGTGCTTTAGGTCTCGGCGTAGTTCTCAAAATGGGGCTTAAGTGTGCATTTCATGGTTTCCCGAACGCTGGCGCTACGTCATATTCTCGCGCATGCGTCGTGGAGGCACACACAGAAGACAAGAAGAGGTTGAATAAAGTCGTTATTTTGATTTTTTTTGCGCACAAAAACTATTGTTGTTGCATCGTAAAATTATTGTAGAGTCACTGTGGTGAGATGGACTTTGTAACGACGTTTTAAGTGCCTTTTATGGATCTTGGGAGTGTTAATGTACTGAATGCCAATGGAGGCCTATCTGAAGCCTTTCTCAGCCATCAGCTTTACACAAAAATATCTTCATTTGTGTTCCGAATATGAACCGAGGTCTTACGGGTGTCGAACGACATGAGGGTGAGTAATTAATGACAGAATTTTCATTTTTGGGTGAACTAACCCTTTAAACCCTACGGATTAAGAATGAGATGTCATTAAAGTTCATGTGCAGGTAAAGGCAGGCGTCCCAGAACTTTTGGCAATATAGTGAATATAAGTCAAACATTTTCTCCTTTAATGTTTCTATTCACACAAAACATTTATGGCCTACAGCATGTTTTTTCATGAACTATTCCTCTGCAGTAATTCGTATTCGTATGGCAGAGTAATAGAGGGCATCACAATCAATGTTAATTAAAGATGAAGATGCAGGACACAATCATAATACAATCAATGTCTTTGACTGCATTCGTGTTTCAAAGCCTTATAGAACTGGCGATTTTACTTCCAATCCTCAGAAATATAAGCCAAAAGATGTGTGCTAGACTAGTCATTGTCCCCTGTCCTCTTCTCCTTGAACCGCGGGCACACAGTCCTGCTGCGTCGCTCGGAGCGGAAGGCTTTTGTCCCGCATCCGGAAACGGCGGAAAGCTTTCAGCCTCCTCGCGTGTACAAGGGCTTCACGCTGCTCAGACACGCGGAGCTCTGCCCATTATAAACCCTGTTCTGAGATCAGAAGCTGTGTGTAGCGTGACAACGAGGATCTCAGAAGCTGATCTCAGATCAGGACTGCAGGAGGAGAAGCGGCGGACTCTGAGCTGAATTATTTCTCAGCAATTAAACAAACAGAAAGGAAAGAGCTGCTGTTTTAAAGTCGCTAGAAACCAACATTGACAGTTTTTTTTTATTTGATGGAATATATGAGTATGCTATTTATTATAAATTATTTATTTTTGCACATTATTACACTCTAAAAATGTTGGGCTGTTTTAACCCGTGTTTGGGTCAAATGTGGACAAACCCAACCGTTGGGTTTAAAAATGTAATTTAAAGATTTAAACCAATGGTTGGGTTGTCCATATTTGAACTTAACACGAAGTAGAACAACCCAACATTTTTAGAGTGTAAAAAAAATATGCCTTTGTATTCTTTAAAAGATGAATGAATGTCCACACTCTAAAAAATCTCAACCCGTTCTCACTCCCAAATCGTCAAAATCTGAAGCATGGTCAAGTGCCTTCCGCGTCACAATGAAGACACTAAAGGCAGCCCTAGGCGTCACTATATCGACGCACAGGTGCTCCATTTATTTCAGTTGTTTGCCCAATGTCACATCAAGACGCATTTAACCCTCTGTGGCTCTGTCTGACCCAAATTTATTTTTAAATAAAAAATGTTAAAAATCGTAGCTTCATCGGAATGGTCCGAAACCATCGGAATGGTTTTTGGGTGTATGAACACCCAAAAAAATTGGGGACAGGATTTGAAAAGTCTAAGTGGTCGTAAAAAAATTAGTCACACTCAGGACCTTCGGGTCAAAAATGACCCCCATCGGAAATGAATGGGAAATTGGCAAAAATATGACAATACAGAGTTTTTTTTTTGTGCATACAATCTACAAATCAGCCAGGATGCAGAAAAAAGGACTCAACAGTGAATCTCTAAAACATCAAGGGTGCAAAACAGACAAAAAAACACACACACACACACACACACACACTTATACACACAAAAACACACGCACACACAAATTAACGCGTGCCATTCCAAAAGCTAATTGTGTTTTTGTGTGTGTGTGTGAGTTTTTTGTCTGTTTTGACAACATACCTATGCTAGAAAAGTCACCAAGTTTCATATTTTTCCGATGAAGCTGTGATTTAAAAAAATTCAAAATGTGGTTCATAGGCTCTGTTTTTCATAGGTGTGTGTGTATAAGTGTGCATGTGTGTGTGTGTGTGTGTGTGTGTGTGTGTGTGTGTGTGTGTGTGTGTGTGTGTGTGTGTGTGTGTGTGTGTGTGTGTGTGTGTGTGTGTGTGTGTGTGTGTGTGTGTGTGTGTGTGTGTGTGTGTGTGTGTGTGTGTGTGTGTGTGTGTGTGTGTGTGTGTGTGTGTGTGTGTGTGTGTGTGTGTGTGTGTGTGTGTGTGTGTGTGTGTGTGTGAGTGGATGTGTCAATATCACACTGTTGATGTTTTAGAGTGTCACCCCTTTACTGCTGTGTACTTTTTTCAGCATCGTGGCCGATTTGTAGATTGTACAGGCAAATATTCTGTGAATTTTTGTGTTTTTGCCGCTTTCCCATTCATATCCTATGGTCGGTCATTTATGACCGCAGACAATGAACACTACTTTTTTACGACCAATTAGCATGCTCGAATCATGACCCCAATTTTTTTGTGTTTACATACCTAATGCAAGAAAAGTCACCAAGTTTCATATCATTCCGATGAAGATGAAGGTAGAGATAACCCCTGGTTCTCCGAAGCACTATCTGCTCTTATTCGTGAGCGTGATGTTGCTTGGACGAAAGCCAGACAATCTGACCTAAGCTCTGACTGGATTTACTTTAGGCAGCATCGGAATACATGTACAGTTGCTATCAGAAAGGCGAAGGCCGATTATTTTATTGCAAATTCTACTTTTAATGCAAATGATCCCAATACATTTCGGCAAAATATAAAGTTGATAACAGGCAGTAAAAACACCTCTAGCTTCCCTTCGTGTATAAATATGGATTATTCTAGTATGTCAGATGAAGAACAAATGCTTAATGGTCTTAATAATCACAAAATGATGTATGTTCTGAAAAGTCAATTAAAAAAGGATGAATTTAGATTGAAACAAATCAATAGTTCTGATGTTTATAAATCACTCAAATTGCTTGACACAAACAAATCACTCGGCCCTGATGGTGTGGAATCTGTTTATTTGAAATTAGCAGCAGATTTTATTACATCTCCTCTGACTTATATTTTTAATCTTTCATTGAATACCGGTGTCCTCCCTGAAATCTGGAAATCAGCGTTTGTCGTTCCTCTATTAAAAGGGAGAGATTTTACTATATTAGATTATAGACCCATTTCAAAGCTCTGTGTTTTATCAAAGATATTAGAAAGCATTATCTGTAATCCGTTGACATGTTTTCTGAACGCGGACAAAGTGTTGTCTATGAAGAACAAAACTGCAAAACCGCCAAACTGCTGAAATCACGTGACTTTGGCGATCCAAACCGCTGAATCGACTCACTGATTCATAACTGGACTTTGTAACGACGTCTTTAGTGCCTTTTAAGGGTCTTGAGAGTGTACAGTGCATTGTGCCAATGGAGGCCTGTCAGAGCCATCGGATTTCAACTAAAATATCTTTATTTGTGTTCCCGAACACATTTGTCTTACGGGTGTCGAACGACATGAAGGTAAGTAATTAATGACAGAATTTTCATTTTTGGGTGAACTAACCCTTTAAGTGAAAGAACACAGTGTGTTCAAGCTGATGGTAAACTGTCTGATTCATTGGTGATTGCCAAAGGTGTTCCCCAAGGATCTGTGCTGGGTCCCCTTTTATTCACCATTTATATAAACAGTCTTGATTACAACATTCAGGATGCCAACTTTCATTTCTATGCAGATGACTCTGTCATGTATTGTAGTGCTTATTCTGGACAGCAAGCCGTTTACAAGCTCCAGTCAGCCCTTGATGTTATTCAGTCACGGATATACCACCTAAAACTTGTAATGAATGCTGATAAAACCAAGTATATGTTGTTCTCAGGTTCAAAAAAATGTGATAATTTATTAACTCTTCAGACCCTACAAGGTTCCGTGATTGAATTAGTAAAAGAGTACAAATATCTTGCCATTATTGTTGACGATGCCCTATCTTTTAGCTATCATATTACTCAACTGAAGAAAAAAATCGAAAATTAAGCTTGGGTTTCATTTTAGGAACAAGTTTTGTTTTTCATTCAATGTACGAAAGAAATTGGTTGCTGCTACTTTTCTACCCATGCTTGACTATGGTGATGTAGTGTATCAGTTTGCTCCATCATATCTTTTATCCCCGTTAGATGCCGTTTATCATGGTGCGTTGAGATTTATATCCGATTGTAAATCCTCAACTCATGTATACTGTATAACAGAGTAGGTTGGTCTTATTTGCTTAACAGAAGAAAAATGCACTGGTATTTAATTATTTATAAGGCCATTTTGGGGATTTTACCATCTTATCTTTGCTGTCTCAGAAAACAGAAAATTGTTGAGAAATACAATAACAAAATAGTTCGATCTGCTTTAGACAAAAATGCTTTTATGTATGCAGCTCTATCTTCTGCAATCGAAATTGAAATGACAAAACTTGCTGTCTTTGGATCATTTTAAAACAGTTATTCGACAAATGGACACTGATTCAATGATATGTAACTGTTTTTAGTCTGTTTGTATTGTAATATTTTGTGATGAAACTTTTTGGCCAGGACACTCCTTTTCTGGTTAAATAAAGGTAAAAAAAATAAAATAATAATAATTATGTTTCTTAATAGATTTTGTTATCAGTTATGCATATTTGGGTTTATGTTACAGTTTATGTTACATTGCCTGTTGTTTAATGAATGTTTATTGCATTTAGTGTTTGCGTGAATGCACTTTATTCTTGTATAATTTAAGGTACAAAATACATTTTAGTAGTGTGTTGTTGGATTTACCGGTTTAAATCGCAATTTTCTTGTTTGTAAATTACAGTTTTATACTGTAAAATTCACAGGTTGTTCTGTAAAAATGTTTACAGGTATGTTTAATTATTCTGGCATCCACAGCTTTATGGACACTTTATGTGTGTTAGCCTATTAAAAGATCTATAGGCCTATCACACATCAGAGCTGTCAAAAGATGCGTTCTGTGTCTTGCAAAAAGATTTGTGCAACTTTGCACATATACTAGTGTTTGTTTCGACTAGAAAGAGAAGCTCTGGATACAGACAATCTTGTGGTGTGGGGAAAAAAAAGATTTGACGTCATGTATAAAAATATCTTTTTTTATAAGCTGTGTGAGATCGTCAGCGCTTTTCTATAGATGTTTCTTTCTCCACGGGTCGCACACACACACACACACACACACACACACACACACACACACACACACACACACACACACACACACACACACACACACACACACACACACACACACACAGCATCACATCTGGAAGCTCTTGTTGATCTCAGCCGCTGTTCTGTGTTCAGACGGAAGGGGGCGCCAGGCACCAGTCGCTCGAGAGGGGGGGGGGGGGGGGGGGGGGGGCAGGTGTTTTGCCTCCCAGGACAATACTGTCAGGAACGCTTCAATATGTAAATTAGCTTGGAATTTAATCTGGAATTTTATTAATAGAGTTACAGCGAAGCCTTGCCTGTTAGTTTTATAATTGCTTTTATTAATGTCCTGATTTTTTTTCCGTTTGAAATCATATGGGAGTGTTACATCCCTGACTACATCCTTCTCTTCATTCACTTCTGGTGGTGTTTGAAACAAAAAGGTCGTAAATTGTGCAAATAGACATCCCTAATTTAAAATCATAGAATAATGTATAGCCAGTCTAAAAAAATACTGGGTTAAAAACACCCAAGTTGGGTTGAAAATGGACAAACCCAGCAATTGGGTTGTTTTTACCCAGCGAATGGGTTGTTTTACCCAGCGGTTGGGTTAAATGTCTGCTTAAAACAACCTGATTGCTGGGTTAAAACAACCCAATTGCTGGGTTTGTCCATTTTCAACCCAACTTGGGTTGGTTTTAAACCAGCATTTTTTAGAGTGCATAAGAAGCTTTTTAATAAATGTATCTTAATTTATCTTGAAACAGGACAAAAGCATTTCTTTATATTGGGCTGGACATATGTTTATATTGGGACGACTGATGTGATTTGGGTTGGTAACGTGGTATAGGGGCCATTTATGACACCATTTTCAACTCAAAAACAGAAAACTTTATAGGTTTAGTTCACTTTAAAATGAAAATTTCCTGATAATTTACTCACCCCTATGCCATCCAAGATTTCTTCAGTGGAAAAGAAAATAAGTTTTTTGAGGGAAACATTTTTTCGATTCAGCAGTTTGAATCGCCAAATTTCAGCAGTTTGACGGTTTGACACGCGATCCGAATCATGATTCGACTCACTGATTCATAACGCTTCGAAGCTTCATGATGCCGTGTTTTGAAATCGTCATCACAATATAAGTCGTTATTTCGGGTTTTGCGCACAAAAACTATTCTCGTCACTCCATAAAGTTATTGTAGAGTCACTGTAGTGAGATGGACTTTGTAACGACGTCTTTAGTACCTTTTAAGGGTCTTGAGAGTGAACCGTGCATTGTGCCAATGGAGGCCTTTCTGAGCGATCAGATTTCAACTAAAATATCTTCATTTCTGTTCTGAAGATGAACGGAGGTCTTACGGGTGTCGAACGACATGAGGGTAAGTAATTAATGACAGAATTTTCATTTTTGGGTGAACTAACCCTTTAATTTCTTTTCGGCTAAAGAAAGAAAGACACAAACATCTTGGATGAGATGGGGTTGAGTAAATTATCAGGAACTGTTCATTTTGACGTGAACTAAACCTTTAAAGTGTTTTGGCCGTTTATTCACACGACAACAGCATTTTGGTGGCCAGAAAACGCAAACTTTTGAAAACAGGTTTCAAAGTGCACGTTTTGAAAATGATAGTGTTTCTCGTGTAAACTACAAAAATGTGAATTCGCCGTCATGCATGTGTATTACGTGTTCAGTCTATAGTGTTTTATAGACTAATTGACATCGCCACCTACTGGCCTGGCAGCAGAATACGTTTTCGCGGATGATTTTTTTGTTTGTTGCTTTTTTGACAATGTTGTCATCTATACACAAAAAACATGTTTTTAGTACATCATTGACATGTAAACGTACCGTGAGAGTCTTGAAAAACCTTCAGTATGTGAGTCAGTGAAGGAGAAATGAATGTTTGTGAAAGCATATATTCTATTATTAATGATCTTCATGTATTTCAGAGTGTGTGGTTACTGAGAGAGGGATTTGGTGTGGTTATACTTTTTCTGTTCTCTCTTTTGAATCCAGTGGGCTTGAAGAAGAAGAGCTGCTTCTTTATAGGTGTTCATTTGAAGGTCTCTGCTCTTCTCATCTCAAGGGTTTTCCATCTGTAAGTCTCTCAGTTAGTCCTTCAACACGCTCACACCCTTCCTTACTAGAGGCTCTGCTCAAACGACATGTATGCTACATTCATGAGCCTGTCCAGCTCCAGCTGAGGGGGTTGTACACTGACATTTATATCTCCCTCATTTTGTTCACTACGATTCTGTAACGGTTAAGTTCGGTTTGTGGATTCTTTTGTTGTTTCCGATTGTTCCTGTGTTTAGTTCATGTTCCCTTTGGTTACTCATTGGTTAATTGATTATGTTCACCTGTGTCTTGTTTGGTTCCTCATGTATTTAATCCCTCAAGGTGACAACGATGTACTGAAAACGGAAAAGTTTTTCCTTAGCATTTTTTGCGTACGTTCACACGGATCCTCGAAAACGACTAAAACTGCTATATTCTGCTGCCACGCCAGTAAAGAGAAATGACTCTATAAACTTAACATGTAATATGCATGCACATGACATCCCCGTTTGCACAAATTTGCGTTCTTGTAGTTTACACGCAGACGATAACGGCCAGTGTGTAAACTACAAAAAGTATTTCAGTAAAAGTGATTAGTATGTTTTTGGCTAGCTTGTAGTTCTAAAGAGTTTTAAAGATATAAGCAACTTCCACTCTCTACTTGACTACTACAAGTATATGTACTCTTTCCTCCAATATATTTGTAATGAGTAATGCAATTACTCGTAACATTTTGCATGGCACCTAACTTTTGCTGCTGCCGTTTATTTCTGCTACAAAAGAAGTGATATCACCATCTTCAGGGCATTGAAGGTACTATATCTTGTGCGTTTCACTATTGCTGATATTAGAGGGAGCTCAATTTATCATACAGTATGTATAAGTTTAACCCTTAAGCTGACCCCACTGGACTTTTCCTCCATTTTTAAAAAGTGTTCCCTTCATCTCAGGGCCATGAGACTCTGTGACTTTTCCTACATAATCTATCTAAATATGCACAAAACATCTGGGCTTGATTTGGTTGTTCTAAAGGTGTGTAAAAAATGTTTTACCGTTTAAGTCCCTCGGGGTCAGATTGACCACACATTGAAAATGAATGGGAAAGTGTAAAAAAAACATTTTTTCCCTTTTTTTGTCAAAAAAATTAACTAAATCCAGTATAAATCTGAAAATTTCTACATTTATATCAAGGTCTGGTCCTAGAGCATAGACACAAAGTAGAACAAACTTTCTATCTCATACACACACGCACACACACAAACACACACATGTGTGTGACTGCAACAGAGAGTATTTTTATTGAAATTGGCAAATAAAATCAACAAAACTGGCATAAATCTGAAAGATTTTCATACATAAATGAAGTACTAATACTAGAGCACAAATGCAATATGGAACAAGCATGTTCACTCACACACACACACACACACACACACACACACACACACACACACACACACACACACACACACACACACACACACACACACACACACACAAACACACAAACACAGGTGTCTGGAGCATTTTCTTGATTTTTGCAATGAATGGGAAAATGTAAAAAAAGCTTTTTTTTTCACTTTGTTTGTAAAAACAAAATCAACTAAATCCAGTATAAATCTGAAAATGTCTACATTTATATCAAGATCTGGTTCTAGAGCATAAACACAAAGTGGAACAAACTTTCTGTCTCATACACACACACACACACACACACACACACACACACACACACACACACACACACACACACACACACACACACACATGTGTGTGACTGCAACAGAGAGCATTTTTATAGAAACTGGCAAATAAAATCAACAAAACTGGCATAAATCTGAAAAAATTCCATACATAAATGAAGGACAAATACTAGAGCACAAATGCAACATGGAACAATCATGAGAAAGAGAGGGAAAAGGGCAAATAAAAGAAAGATGAAAGGCAGCTTAACTTTTGCATAACTTCCCTATGGACCTCTAGTGGATAATGTGGTCATTGCACTCTCTTTCTCTTTAACTGTAATTCCTAATGTTTTTCCACAAACCTACAGATGGCGGTATTCTATCCCTAACACATAGAGCAATGTCCAAAAACTATTTATATTTAAGATCATCATTCAAGTATTTTTTTTTTCATACAAAATTTTTTTTTTAATGAGCCAATTTATGACATAGTTACGTATTTGTGCAGTAAATGGGTAAAAAACTACCAAATATCCACAAAAACACAGCATAAATGTATAGTTGAGAAGTAAATAAAAAAAATGATATATAGTTTTCCATGTAAAAAATTTATATTTCCTTATGCAATCGCTCTGTAAAAGTTTGGGGTCTATCTGACCCCAAGGGACTCAAACGTAAACCCTACTTGAGGGACAATTAAGGGTTAAAACAACATGTGTAACATATTTACACATTATAACTCTTCAGTTCACATGACATGGCTGTATTTTTCACATCACTTTTCACACATATAGTCATAACTACTATCATATCATATCACTAGACTTTTGTTCCTTCTGAACACGAGAATGAACCTCATTGGTTCTTGCTGAAGCACACTCAAATAAAATTATTATTACTTAAACAACTGATTAATAGTAATAAAAAATGGATGATGAACCTTTTTATTAGTAACGAAATGACATATATATGGAAATATAAAATAGGAATAATTGGAAATATTTGGTCAGTTTTTAAAAGGTTAAAAAAAATCTAATTTTTCAGTATATCCTAAAGTATCTCTACTTTTACTCGAGTATGGTTTTTCAGACACTATTAAAATGTCATTCATTATTGTGATTAACATATCTATATAAATAAATAATAAATGTTTAGCTGAGCAAAAAAAAAATTACGTTAATAAAAAGAAATAATCCTAAAGCAAGCCTTGAGGTGAATTCAGTGTTTTAATACAATTTTAATGTCCTTTTTATAAGAATTATTATACCAATTATAAGATCCTGCTTTTTTACCTCTCGTCAGATGATAAACACGAGCATGTTATTGTGAATCTGTTTATGTGCTTTTTCATTTACCTTTATTAAAAAAAATAAAAAAAATATGCTGGCCTTCAAGTTGCCGTGGCAACGCAAGTGACATGATGCAGGGTGTAAAAGTAAGAGAGTGATAGACAAAGAGGAGAAAGAGAGTGAAAGACAGAAAGAGAGGCATATGTGAGTCATGATGTGACCCTGAAACTTGAGCAACAAATTCTGCCTACAGTTACAAAGAATGAGCGATATGGAAGGTCATGAGAATTATGAATGTTGCAGCCGAAATGACCTAAAAAATCTGCATGGCCTGCATGATATGGTCCCTTTCGAGAGGCTGCAATGGTCACCTATCGCCAGAGACATCAAACTGCAGAAGTGCCTGGAGAGTAATGGAAGAGAGTGATTGATGGTCACACTGAACGTGAGGAGATGTTGTGAAACCAGCGCAGCTCTCATTTGATCTCTAGCACGCTTCTCCAAAGAGTCCTTTAGCCTGAAACTATCCCCGACTTTGAGTGGGCAGCAATTAAAGCTGCAAACTCTTGAGCTCGGCCCCCGTGCTCTTCTGAATGCGATAGTTGTTATTCTTCCTGAAGCTTTCGTGTCCATTCTCCAGGTTTGTGCCTATCGGAGTAATGGAGAAATCAATGGAACTGATGCAAAAGAGTTACAGTTATTGATGAAAGAGAAATGAAATGAACTAAAATCATATTTATTAAGCTTTCATAAGCTAATATATCTCTTATTGTTTGTTAGGACACCCATTTGGCACAATTATATTATATATACATACAGTATATACATATATATACATGGACTAACCCAGCAATTGGGTTGTTTTAACCCAGCGGTTGGGTTAAATGTTTGCTTAAAACAACCCAATCGTTGGGTTAGTCCATTTTCAACCCAACTTGGGTTGTTTTTAACCCAGCTTTTTTTTAGAGTGTATATATACACCGATCAGGCATTATGACGAACATCCTAATATTATATTGTTTTGTTCCCCCTTTTGCTGCCAAATGTCACAGGGTGTTTTGGTGATGGTTCATGTTCCTTGTTCCTCGTTCGTGTTTTTAGTTTATCATGTTCTTGCTTTGTTTTAGTGTCATGTTCACAGTCTTGTCATGCACTTCCTGGTCTTGTCATGTGATTCCCATGCCCTCATGTGTTGTCATGTCATTGGTTCATTGTCTCATCACTGTTCACAGGTGTCACTTGTCTTGTCATTAGTCTGTGTGTATTTAAGCCCTCATGTTTGCCATGTGTCTTTGTCAAGTATTGAATGTTGTAACCCGCTGTAGGTGAGTGTTTCTCAGTCAAGTGTCAAGTCAAGTGTCAAGTCAAGTGTCAAGTCAAGTGTCAAGTCAAGTGTCAAGTCAAGTGTCAAGTCAAGTGTCAAGTCAAGTGTCAAGTCAAGTGTCAAGTCAAGTGTCAAGTCAAGTGTCAAGTCAAGTGTCAAGTCAAGTGTCAAGTCAAGTGTCAAGTCAAGTGTCAAGTCAAGTGTCAAGTCAAGTGTCAAGTCAAGTGTCAAGTCAAGTGTCAAGTCAAGTGTCAAGTCAAGTGTCAAGTCAAGTGTCAAGTCAAGTGTCAAGTCTTTGTTTTATGTTTGATTAAATAAAGAACTGCATTTGGGTCCTTCAACTTGCCTCCAGTGGATCCTACCGTTACAGAATACTTGACCAACAAGATGGACCCAGGAGTTGCTTTACTGCGTTTACGCCAGAGGAATCGTCCCCTGGAAAATTATGTTGAGGAGTTTTGTGGACTATCTTGCCAAGTAGAATTTAATGATCAGGCACTCAAGGACATTTTTTATTTTGGACTGAATGAGCACCTAGCTTATTTAATGCCTGAGAGCACTTTGCCGTGGACTCTGGCCCAGTATATTGACTTTGCACTGCAGTTGGGTGGGTCATCTTTTACGGTGGGGACTGTGGAGGAGGGGCCCCACAACCCCACAGTACCCACCACAACCCAGCCAGAGTCATCTGCTCCAGCCCACGTCCAGGCTCCAGCCCACGTCCAGGCTCCAGCCCAAGGCCCCGTCCAGGCTCCAGCCCAAGGCCCCGTCCAGGCTCCAGCCCAAGGCCCCGTCCAGGCTCCAGCCCAAGGCCCCGTCCAGGCTCCAGCCCAAGGCCCCGTCCAGGCTCCAGCCCAAGGCCCCGTCCAGGCTCCAGCCCAAGGCCCCGTCCAGGCTCCAGCCCACGGCCCCGTCCAGGCTCCAGCCCACGGCCCCGCTGTCCCGCCCAAGAAAATTTTTTGGGGGGGGCAAGGGGTACATGGAGGCCATGAAGGCCCCGCCTCTGTGGCCCCCTGAACCGCCATTATCGCCATGGCCCGGTGAACTGCCGTTGCCGCCATGGCCTCCCACGCCTGAGGGTCCAGGTCCGCCCACGCCACAGGGTCCAGGTCCGCCAAAGCCACAGGGTCCAGGTCCGCCCACGCCACAGGGTCCAGGTCCGCCCACGCCACAGGGTCCAGGTCCGCCCACGCCACAGGGTCCAGGTCCGCCCACGCCTCAGGGTCCAGGTCCGCCCACGCCACAGGGTCCAGGTCCTCCCACGCCTGAGGGTCCAGGTCCGCCCACGCCTCAGGGTGCAGGTCCGCCCACGCCACAGGGTCCAGGTCCGCCCACGCCACAGGGTCCAGGTCCTCCCACGCCTGAGGGTCCAGGTCCTCCCACGCCACAGGGTCCAGGTCCGCCCACGCCACAGGGTCCAGGTCCGCCCACGCCACAGGGTCCAGGTCCGCCCACGCCTCAGGGTCCAGGTCCGCCCACGCCACAGGGTCCAGGTCCTCCCACGCCTGAGGGTCCAGGTCCGCCCACGCCTGAGGGTCCAGGTCCGCCCACGCCTCAGGGTCCAGGTCCGCCCACGCCACAGGGTCCAGGTCCTCCCACGCCTGAGGGTCCAGGTCCGCCCACGCCTCAGGGTCCAGGTCCGCCCACGCCTCAGGGTCCAGGTCCGCCCACGCCACAGGGTCCAGGTCCGCCCACGCCACAGGGTCCAGGTCCGCCCACGCCACAGGGTCCAGGTCCGCCCACGCCACAGGGTCCAGGTCCGCCCACGCCACAGGGTCCAGGTCCTCCCACGCCTGAGGGTCCAGGTCCGCCCACGCCTCAGGGTCCAGGTCCGCCCACGCCACAGGGTCCAGGTCCGCCCACGCCACAGGGTCCAGGTCCGCCCACGCCACAGGGTCCAGGTCCGCCCACGCCTCAGGGTCCAGGTCCGCCCACGCCACAGGGTCCAGGTCCGCCCACGCCACAGGGTCCAGGTCCTCCCACGCCTGAGGGTCCAGGTCCGCCCACGCCTCAGGGTCCAGGTCCGCCCACGCCACAGGGTCCAGGTCCGCCCACGCCACAGGGTCCAGGTCCGCCCACGCCACAGGGTCCAGGTCCGCCCACGCCTCAGGGTCCAGGTCCGCCCACGCCACAGGGTCCAGGTCCGCCCACGCCACAGGGTCCAGGTCCGCCCACGCCACAGGGTCCAGGTCCGCCCACGCTCCCAGGCCCGTCCAGGTCATGTCTGGGTCCGGTGCCCCTGCACGGGCCTGGCCCACCATCCCTCCCCCAAGACCGCCCCCCAAGACTTTTTGTTAAGACTCGTTGTTAGGCTAGGGTGTTTTGGTATTGTTTGGGTGTCAGGGGCCGCCCATAGAGGGGGGGATCTGTCACAGGGTGTTTTGGTGATGGTTCATGTTCCTTGTTCCTCGTTCATGTTTTTAGTTTATCATGTTCTTGCTTTGTTTTAGTGTCATGTTCACAGTCTTGTCATGCACTTCCTGGTCTTGTCATGTGATTCCCATGCCCTCATGTGTTGTCATGTCATTGGTTCATTGTCTCATCACTGTTCACAGGTGTCACTTGTCTTGTCATTAGTCTGTGTGTATTTAAGCCCTCATGTTTGCCATGTGTCTTTGTCAAGTATTGAATGTTGTAACCCGCTGTAGGTGAGTGTTTCTCAGTCAAGTCTTTGTTTTATGTTTGGATTATGTTTGATTAAATAAAGAACTGCATTTGGGTCCTTCAACTTGCCTCCAGTGGATCCTACCGTTACACCAAAACAGCCTTGACCCGTTGAATGATGGACTCCACTAGACCCCTGAAGGTATGCTGTGGTATCTGGCACCAAGATGTTAGCAGCAGATCCTTTAAGTCCTGTAAGTTGCGAGGTGGGGCCTCCATGGATCGGACTTGTTTTTTTCAGCACATCCCACAGATGCTCGATTGGATTGAGATCTGGGGGATTTGGAGGCCAAGTCAACACCTCAAGTCAAGATGCCTTCTTCCCATAGTGCACCTGGTGCCATGTGTTCCCCAGGTAACCCGCTCTCAGTTCAAAACGTAAGTCGAATACGGGAGGCGGTCCACCGGAAGTTAGATATTTTACTTTATAATGTGTTTAAATATGGATATTTTTCTTACACAAACGCATCGATTCGCTTCAGAAGGCCTTTATTAACCCCCTGGAGCTGTGTGGAGCAGTTTTATAATGGATGGATGCACTTTTTTGGGCTACAAATGTGCCATTCACTGCCATTATAAAGTTTGGATTAGCCAGGACATTTTTTTTATATAACTCTGATTGTATTCGTCTGAAAGAACAATGTCATATACACCTGGGATGGCTTGAGGGTGAGCAAATCTAACTATCCCTTTAACTTCTTGAGCAGTTTGAGCTCCAGTAGCTCGTCTGTTTGATCGGCCCACACGGGCCAGTCTTCGCTCTTCACGTGCATCAATGAGTCTTGGCCGCCCATGACCCTGTGGCTGGTTCACCACTGTCACTTCCTTGGAGCACTTTTGATAGACACTGACCACTGCAGACCGGGAACACCCCACAAGAGCTGCAGTTTTGGAGATGCTCTGACCCAGTCGTCTAGCCATCACAATCTGGCCCTTGTCAAACTCGCTCAAATCCTCACGCTTGACCATTTTTCCTGCTTCTAACACATCAACTTTGAGGACAAAATGTTCACTTGCTGCCTAATATATCCCACACACTAACAGGAGCCATGATGAAGATGATCAGTGTTATTCACTTCACCTGGTCATAATGTTATGCCTGATCGGTGTATATATATGCAGGTGTCGTTTTTTTTAGTGCTTTGGAATTATTTATTTTTTTAAACATCCAAGTTTTAGTAACCTATAAAATGGATTAATACTAATATTACTTTCCCCCAAAAAAGCTTCTTTTTTTTAATAATTATTTGATATGTAAAGACTTTTTCCTGTCGCAAAATACTATTATTACTATCTATATCTGTGAATGTTAATTATGAAATTCATTATGAAACATTTCATTTACAAGAACATTAAAAAAAGCGTGTGCTTGATTAAAAAAAAAATCATATAAAACATAATAAATATTGTGAGAAAGTAAAACATTTATTTGGCAGATAAAATTATTTTTGTAGGATATTTATAGTTTTTATTATTATTGATCTCCAAGCGGAATGTGGCATTGAAATGAAATAAAAGGGAAAATAAGTGCTGTCACGTGATGTAGCTGCAAAATATTCTATTAGTCATTTAATACATTGAGGCTACATGTACAACGAAAAGGAAAAACAAGCCTAACAGAATAAATATATGAGTATGGACAAATATGATGATCGATCTGCACATCACTGGTTAGGACAACCGTGTATCATAAAAACAAAGGAGAAAAACAAAGCTTCTGACACACACATAAGGCTATATGAACGCATCTCTTCGATGACGTCAAGGACAGTCCGCGCGGGGCTGAGGGAACATGCTGTACCGCACGTGCCCTCCCCCTCCCCCTCACGTGCACGTGCACGCGAAATACACTGCACATCAACTCCGAAACAAAGCCGTGAGACGCTGTCATTTCATAAGAAAAACATATTTTATTATCAGGTGATGTTGATGAATTTCAGTCTCACAATGTCAAATTCAGCGCAAATAAGCCGCCCCCCCCCCCCCCTGTGGAGAAATGGGATCCCCCTACTTTGCATATTACAGAATGACGCTGGCAGATTATCAACCACATGAATACATATAAAAACACAGATTTATGATAATTAGTGGATAACCTCGCGCGAAGAGGGTGCCTTTTGTGTTATATTTGAATATAATATGAACATAATGTAAAATAATTATGAATTAAAAATTACTTTTTACCATGTAGCAACAGGCATTGTTTTTAACACATAGACCAAATTAACTAGATCTTTGTTTCCGTATTCTATCTCTTTCCTTTACACACACACACACACACACACACACACACACACACACACACACACACACACACACACACACACACACACACACACACACACACACACACACACACACACACACACACACACACACACACACACACACACACACACACACACACACGATATCAAGTTCAAATACAGACTAATTAGTACAGCACTCTCTCTCTCTCTCTCTCTCTCTCTCTCTCTCTCTCTCTCTCTCTCTCTCTCTCTCTCTCTCTCTCTCTCTATATATATATATATATATATATATATATATATATATATATATATATATATATATATATATATACTCTAATATTTTACAGAACAACCCCCACCCCATCCAACATATAAATAAAGTAAATAAATAAAAAAAGAATAATAAAAACACAATAATAATGATAAATGCCTATAAATACATGTGTACAAGTACACACACACACACATATAAACATACAATATCCATACATACATATGCATACAGACACACATACAAACATCTACATACACATACATTAAAAATAAAATACAATTCTATAAATAAAAAACTGATATATGATATCAAGTTCAAATACAGACTAATTAGTACAGTGTATATATATATATATATATATATATAATCTAATATTTTACAGAACAACCCCCACCCCATGCAACATATAAATAAAGTAAATAAATAAATAAAAAAGAATAATAAAAACACAATAATAATGATAAATGCCTATATATACATGTGTACAAGTACACACCCACACATAAACATACAATATCCATACATACATATGCATACAGACACACATACAAACATCTACATACACACAAATTAAAAATAAAATACTTAAAATAAAATGCCAATGATTACCCGATTATGGGGGAAAAAAAGGAGTTAAATTACCAGTAAACAATATTGTAAATGATGGAGCGATTAAATTTGACTAATTTTCAAAATGTAAAAAAAAACCTTACATGTTTATATATTTTTAAATATGTGTATTTAAACGAACTCTGCCCGAATAAATCGTTTAAACGTTGTTTAAACTAGACAGAAAGCTTTGAAATATGTCGTATTTGTAACACACCTCCCCGTCTTGAGTGAAATGGAACAGTCCGCCGAGGCCACGCCCCCTCTGCGCTCTCCCCCGTTGATGTTGTTATTGTTTGTATCAGTTTGATGGAAGAAGTGACAAAAAACAAAACCCTAAACAAACCTGTCGAGTTTCCCCAAAAAAACGACCACTGTCAGCTAGATAGGGACGTTATGACAAATAGGATTATCGCCCCGAAACATATGTTAACACAGGGGGTTATAAACTCATGGAGCTGCGCAACGGCACACAGGGGAGAGTAGTGAACCTCCGGCGGGGCTGCAAGAGAGTCGAGCCGCCCAGCGCGAACATGAGGCGGGATGTCAGTAAAGTTCTGCGCCCGCTGCCCGTGGAGACCAACGAGGACGGCGAGCCCATGGAAGAAGAGGACTGCTTCTCCACGGGCTTCCTCAAGAATGCCAACCTGGACCTCTTCACGGTGCCCCGGTATAGTTTAATTCGGGAGGTGGGTCGCGGGAGCTACGGTGTGGTGTACGAAGCCATCGCCCGCAGGTCCGGAGCCCGGGTGGCCGTCAAGAAGCTCCGCTGCGACGCGCCCGAGAAAGTGGAACTGGCGCTAGCGGAGTTCTGGGCCCTGGCGAGCCTGGAGAAGAAGCACGAGAATGTGGTGCAGCTGGAAGAGTGTGTGTTGCAGAGAAACGGCATGGCACAGAAAATGAGCCACGGGAACAAGCGAAACAAGCAGTATTTGAGATTAGTGGAAACTTCACTGAAAGGTAAAGAACACGTTATGACTGACCAGTGCCTTTTGAAAGCATGTGCACTGCTCATGATATCTGATTTATTTATTTATCTTGTCAACACAAGTATGCCAGACTAACATTGTTGTGCTTTGAAAGTTGCATTGCACACCCTTAATAACATGCATGTGTCAGCCCGTGTGAATAATATTACTATGCATCTTAAATGCATATCATAAAACGTGCACAGTAGGAAGAGAAGCTATCCTGTGCGTGAGGGAACATCATGTTCTAGCCAGTGTTGCCAACTCTCGCGAGACAAATAAGCAACCGCAGCTTCAAAAACAAGCCCAAAACAAGCCCAATATTATTATATTATTTATTATCATCAATATTATTTATAATAAATAATTTTTTTATCAATAAATGAGCCTGCAACATATTAAACTGAAACCTCTCAGAGTTTGAAAAGCAAAAACAGATGTGATTTTCCAAAAATCATCAAATTGCAATAAAGGACACTCAATATCCTCCGATCAGCTGTGAACAGAAGAGGTTTGAAGAGTAAAGAGTGACATGGAGGCCAATTATGGTAACCCATAGTCGGAGTTAGTGCACACATATTAGGGGCAGTGAGTAGTGAACAACACACACTGCAAACCGTGAAAAAGACAAGCCCTGCATCTCATTGTGCACACTATCTGCCCTAAATAGTACTGAAAATTACTAATGTCACACTATTTAGGATGGATAGTGTGCACATTGGGACACAAGCACTACAGCGCTGCAATATAGCCACATATTTAAAATAAAATAAATTCGAATCATACCTACTGTTATTAGGCATATTAGTAGACTTGTTTTTTTATAATAGCCTGTAGTTTTAAATACATTACAAAAATATTTTTTTAATTAAATTAGGTGCCTCTCCTCCCTCTTTCCTCTCCATCTCTGCTTGTGCTATTGTTTGTAAAAATGTACGTCTATTTAAGTCTACTAACTTTCATTACGTGCATTTATAACGTCACATGCCTGCACATTGAGCGCGATTTTTCTTCAATGAAGGGGAGAAGGAGGCGGGATATAAAAGGACAGATTACTACAGCACTTGTATCGTTGCACTGAATGCCTGTTGTGAGAAGACAGTGTCAGTCAATGTATTGGACAAAAAAGCGACCATAAATGTAAAGAAACGAAGTTGCTTATTATATTTTCCTAACAAGCAACCACATTTTTTTAAAATAAGCCCAAAAAACCGCAACCCGCAACTCGTGATTTTTTAACGCGACTTGCCAAAAAAAGAAGCCCAAAGTCGCGTGTTATACGCGGACTTGGCAACTATGGTTCTAGCACACATGATGCATTAACCCCTTCACTCCCATACAGGCCGGTTTGCATGTACACTTGTGCAATCTTCACAACTTGAGTCCATTAGTTTTCCAGTAATATTGTCATTTATATTGCCAAAATCAGTCATTGCAATCAAAAATGACAATTTCTAGCTCATTAGATGGTTTATATTGGTTTATAACGTGAGAAATGGAAATGTTTTTGTCATGCATGTTTACGGTTTTATTACTTTGACTTTTCAGGGCCTTTTTGGAAATCATTTTATTTTGAATTCCCTGATATTTCTCATAGGAACACTGATTATGAAATGTTGACATATTTCCAATGGTTTTAAATTGTATTTTGTAAATTAGTATATACATTTTAAAAATGACAATCTTAATAATGTGATGTTGGTGTTTTTGTGGTGTGTTGAGGTGTGTGTGTGTGTGGTGTCGTGCGAGTGCTATATTTGTGGTTGTGCTCAGCAGTGGCAGGATCTATTTTGTGCTGACTGTTGTTGTTATGCAAGTGCCACCATTTAGTGTGTCCTCGTCTACAATGGAAAAACTAATCCTGATGTTCACAGGCTTGTTTAGAAACGCTTTTGCTGGTGGATTTGGACAAATACAAGTTTTATCGACTAGGCCAGGATGTTTTGTTTGTGTCAAAGTAAACACATTTACAGATTGCGCCTTACTTTATATATCAGGGATTCCCACATTGTTTTTGTGACCGGAAGTATTTACCTGAAATACTGTCAGAAATTTGACGTTAATATTTCAATAATTTAACAACACATTTGCATGTTCATGCTTCTCTGGTGGGAGTTAAAGTGCCTATATTATGTGCTATTTCAAAGGTTCCTCATTTTCTCCTACAATAGCTGTACATGCATCAAAGGTCAAAAACCTAATTCCTCTAATGCTGCGTTCACACCAAACGCGAATAGAGCGTCAAAATCGCGTCTACTGCGTCTAGTTTCACACGCGAACATTTTGAATACATGCATGCGTAGATTTTGAATGCGTAGAAATCGAGCGCTGGAAGTGAAATTGACGCGCGTTCAAGGCACTCCAGGAGAAATTTGTCATAAAACACCTCTGCCTCTTTTCATTTTCATAAAAAATATATATTAAACATTAATAGCCACACAAATGTGGTCCAGTCAACTCCTACATTATCTTCACTACATGTATATTTAAATATCCTTAAAAAATAAGGTTATGAAACTTCTCTTTGCCCTCAGTCAAAACGATTTGGCAGACAACAAAGTATAGATTCATGACACCAAAGATCGCCCGTTAGATCTACATAAGATGCACCACTACAGGACATCAGAGCCAGCGGCCTGAGCGCCCGGTGATCGCCTGGATCTCACAACTCCACAAACGCAAGATAATTTTTTTAAATAGGCGCTCTCTTTATAAATAAACCACAGATTTGAGCTTTAAACAACTACATTCTCACCTGAAAAAGTCTTAAAACTACATTCTGTGACACAATAGTACTATTTTTAATTTATGCAGGGTTTCTCATCACGTCACTTCACCACGGGACCGCAGCGAGCAGGCTCCTGATTGGTTAACGCGCCGCGAATTGACGCCAAAGTTCACATTTTTGAACTCGGGCGTCAGACGCGAATTCGCTTCAAACGCGTCAATGCACAAAAGCACCACTCGCGTGTAAAGCACGTATCGCGCAAGACGCTCAATTCGCGTCCAATTTGCATTATTCACGCGAACGAGGTGGATTCGCGTCCTTCACGCCGCGGGACCTCCAGACGCGCGTCAACGCGCCTTTCCATTGACTTGAAGGAACACTCCACTTTTTTTGAAAATAGGCTCATTTTACAAGTCCCCTAGAGTTAAACAGTTGAGTTTTACCGTTTTGAATCCATTCAGCCGATCTTTGTATCTGGCGGTAGCACTTTTAGCATAGCTTAGCATACATCATTGATTCTGATCAGTCCATTAGCATCTCATTCAAAAAATGACCAAAGACACTTTCAATATTTTTCCTATTTAAAACCTGACTCTTCTACAGTTACATCGTGTGCTAAGACAAACTGAAAATTAAAAGCTGCGATTTTCTACAGCTATATGGCTAGGAAGTACTTTCTCATTCCTGCATAATAGTCGCGGATCTTCGCAGCCGTACCATGGCTGCAGCGGCGCAATGATTCGTTGGTATTCTGTGAAACATGGTGGTAGTTACACCTTCGACTTACTAGCACTGCCCTTTACAACACACAGAACCATGGCTAATCACACAGTCACAGGTAAATACACAACACAATTTGTCGGCTGCAAGCCTGAAACTTTCTCTGCAACTACATGAACTTAGTGCCGGTCACACTGAAAGTTACCTAGCTGGGCTACTTTCAAGCGCTGTAATATCATTGCGCCGCTGCAGCCATGGTACGGCCGCGAAGATCCACGACTATTACGCATGAATGAGAAAGTAGTTCCTAGCCATATAGCTGTAGAAAATCGAAACTTTTAATTTTCAGTTTGTCTTAGCACACGATGTAACTGTAGAAGAGTCAAGTTTTAAATAGGAAAAATATTGAAAGTGTCTTTGGTCATTTTTTGAATGAGATGCTAATGGACTGATCAGAATCAATGATGTATGCTAAGCTATGCTAAAAGTGCTACCGCCAGATACAAAGATCGGCTGAATGGATTCAAAAATGGTAAAACTCAACTGTTTAACTCTAGGGGACTTGTAAAATGAGCCTATTTTCAAAAAAAGTGGAGTGTTCCTTTAACATTGAAATCACTCGCGCCAGACGCTCTATTCGCGTTTGGTGTGACCGCAGCATTAGAGTCTGAAAACGGTTCGTTCAAAGCTCTGATTGGTCAGATGACCCAGTCTGTTGTGATTGGTCTACTCTGCTCTGATTGGTCAGATGGCCCAGTCTGTTGTGATTGGTCTGCTCTAATTGGTCAGATGGCCCAGTCTGTTTAGGGGTGTGAACCTACACTGGAAACGGTTCGATTACGATTATCATGCCATCGATTCATCGATATCATGCGAGCGTGTTATGGGCTATATCATATGACATATAGTGCGGGATATGTAGATGGGATTTATATCCGTTTTGCGGAGATACATTTATGTGCCCAGGTGTAAATTAAATCGTGGTTTTCAAACCGGTCCTGGAGCACCCCCAGCACTGCACATTTTGCGTGTCTCTCTAATCTGACACATCCATTTCAGGTGTTGCTGTCTCTACTAATGAGCTGATGAGTTAAATCAGGTGTGTAGGATGAGGGAGACACACAAAATGTGCAGTGCTGGGGGTGCTCCAGGACCGGTTTGAAAACCACTGGTTGAGGCTTATGCCGCGTTCCAGGCAACCCGTAACCCGTGTTTTTCCAACCTTCTACCCGTGAAAGTGGACTGGAACGGCAGTCAAACCCGTGACTTCCCACCCGTGAACTCGTACTAGATCGATGTACTCCCAGTTACGAGTTTTGACGTCACATAGCCCGCGAAGCAACAATGGCAGCCCCCTACGGATGCAGTGTTTATGAAACAAATATACAAATAACGTAAAATAAAAGGTATAACAGCTTTTCTTGCCGTCTGCGCTGTTTTTCTCCTCCGTTTCCCTCAAATAAGCAAGGAGTAAGCACCTTTGGCGCTAGAAATGATTGTAAATGAGCATACACCCCGTACGGTCCGCCACGCTTTGTTTACATCTAACTACCACACAATTCCTTGCGCTCAGGCAGTTTGGCGTGACTTTGCCTGGAACACTACAAAGTCGTGAGTCGTGGTTTGAAGTTGTAATTTACGGGCTCAAAAACCTGCCTGGAACGCAGCATTAGTCCACACGTACACGGGTATTTTTATAACCAGAATTTTTCCTCCGTTTTAAAAAACAATCGCGTCCACATGAAAACGCAAAACCGCGCTATGATTGGCTGATTTCCACATGGGTCCCATCCACGGCACCGATGCACTGAGGGATGTCATGGGCTCAGTTAAAAGCGCTATATAAATAAAGTTGACTTGACTTGACTCAGTGAAACCCTTCTACAAGTATTCTTTGGACTCTTTGGTAAATGTATATACACAGGGGCTGGGCCCAAGTGGACTGAAGCTTCACACACTTGCCTTACTATGTTGTATTATTGCATTCTGGCCCCTCTGTTCTGCAATACAATGAGAAAACTGTGCATGTATCTGTATACATGTGATAAGCGCTGTTAGCAGAGTTATTAAAAGCTACGTCCGCCATTGCATAGACTCCACTCATGTAAACAAAAGCGTTAACGGCGCACAATCTGACATCAAACAAAGGAGAGGACGGCGCACACTTCAGTTCACCCAAAAATGAAAATTCTGTCATTAATTACTTACCCTCATGTCGTTCGACACCCGTCAGACCTCCGTTCATCTTCGGAACAGAAATTAAGATATTTTAGTTGAAATCTGATGCCTCTGAAAGTCCTCCATTGGCTCAATGGCACTTTACACTCTCAAGACCCTTAAAAGGTACAAAAGACGTCGTTACAAAGTCCATCTCACTACAGTGGTTCTAAAATAACTTTATGAATCGGCGACAATAGTTTTTGTGCGCAAAAAAACCCTAAATAACGACTTGCATAGTGATGACGATTTCAAAACAAAGCATCATGAAGCTTCGAAGCGTTATGAATCACTGAGCCGAATGATGATTCGGATCGCGTGTCAAACCGCCAAACTGCTGAAATTTGGCGATTCAAATCGCTGAATATATTTTTTATATTGTTAAAGACCGTCAGTAATAAAATAAGAACAAATAATCAAATAAATGCTGGCGGTGACTGGCAAATTTCATGTTTACGTTCATTTAAAAGACCTAATCGACTATGTTTACGATGATACTCAACAAGACAGTCATTTTGATATAATTTTGTGTGATTATTAACGTGCTGTGAGACGCGTGGCCGTGCGTGTGTGTGTGTGTTGTGTTGTGTTGCTGTCCTTCGCGAGTATCAAACTGAGAGACACTTTCTCGTCTATGAGCGCTTGAATATTTAAATTGGCAAGGCTTAAAAATGCGCAAATGATCAGTTTCCGTGAAGATGCAGCTATGGCCCGAGTGTCTTTCACGCTGGCACTGAACCATCAGGCAATTCTTATTGTCGACCGTAATGACAAATATTTTTTGTCATTCATTCAGGGGGGGCGGGGGGTCGTTTTGGGAGGGCGGGGCGCCCCCCCAAAACAATGGTAGGGGAAACACTGCACCTTGTGGAATAAAGGTGAATTGCACTCATTTCGTCATTAGGCTATAGATTCATTTATTATTGTGCAGATAAAAAAATACGTACAATCTTACACACCTCGGGTCGTTAGCGACCCTATACATTTTTGACAAAAAACTAGTGGAAAAACAGGCATTCAATTATAATTTTATTATTTTTTTCTTGTTATATTGTTTAAAATGGATTGATTGAGGAATACTAAGAAGGTTGATGTCTAACTTTAAAAAAATGAATGAGGAGGAGGGTAGTGAATGACGTCTCGGGTCGCTAAAGACCCGAGTTATGCATTTAAGGGTTAAAGTAGTTGGAGCATTTTAATTACTCTCACTCATGTCTCGCCTCCCTCTGCCATTGTATGCTACCACGACACAGCACGTACGCGACAAGTGACGGCAGGAAAGAATCAGTACATTTATAATCGGTTATGGTCTATTACTCAACCGATACCGAATCGTCCTCGTCTGCATCGCGATGCCTCAAAGAAACGATTCATTTCGACACCCCTACATCTGTTGTGATTAGCCTACTCTACTCTGATTGGTCGGATGGTTCAGTCTGTTGTGATTAGTCCACCACTTACAGCGTGTGTCTGAAACAAAATGCTCATGACCACCACGGGAACTTTCCCCAGGAACTTTGGGACTTTGGGGTGGTACTCGGTGTGTTTCGACCGCAGGAACCGGAGTCTAAATGAAGTTCCGGGTAAATATTTCCCCCTCAAAACGGCCCTGTTCGCGAGGTAGTACTTTTTCAAAGTTCAGGAGCTTTCGGGGGTGGGATGAGTTGATGCAGCATTTTATTTCAACCACTATTTTTAAAAGTCTGTTGTAGGCCTGTCGCGATTGGTCGATACAATCGACTGCTTTCGACGCTGTTAATTAGTCGACGTCAATATTTTTAGTCGACTGGGTAAGTTGGGTACGATATGAAATTGTATTAGTACCGGTACTTAAAAAATGACAGCACTCTAATAAGAGCAGTATTTCTTAATCTGCGTTGATGTGTGACAGCAGGAGTGAGGACATGTGTGTGAGCTCTGCTTCCACCGTTCACTAAACAAGCAGAACAGCCAAATATATCAAAGAAAGCAACAGAAACGCTATAAAGTGCGGCGCACACACGCCTTTCACTCAGACAGATTGCGACGCCAGTTTCACGGATTATTGGGTTTGAATGGTCAAAAATATGTAAAAATGCTCGTCCGGGCGAGTATTCGGGTAAACGCAGTCGGATATGTCTTTAGTGAAGGTATACAGAGTTCGAATGTGTTCCAATGAATTTGGTCCTTGCAGCTATTAAAGGGCCAGACCTAATATTCTGTGGGATTAATGTTAATCAAACAACAAAAGAAAATAGAAAAATCACCCCATGCTTGACTGAATAACTTTAATATATTTATTAAGAATTAGCGTATAGTTAATTTACAGAGTGACTATGCAGACTATGCATTTTTTGTTTTTACATTTAATTATTTAATTTCTTTATTGAATGCTACTGTTAAATAGACCTACTGTAGCTGAACATAAAGCACTGTTTTTATCATATTTGTTTGTAATTTACATTTTGGCTTATTTAAACCCAGATACAATAAAATTAAATATCTATATTGTAATTATAAAATTACATTTAAAAGATATTAAATGACTCGTATCATGAAATAAGATTTCGGTCATCCCAACCTGTTCATAATAGTGGTTAGTGTTAAAATAATTGATAATAATGTGATTGTTGCAACATCTGTAAGGATGTTCAATTGTTCATACTGGCATGTATAGTTATTATTATTATTATATTATTATTATTTTCAAATAAAGATGGGGGAATGGTCAAAAAGCAGGGCAGGATTATGCTGGCCAGGTGAGTTTTTAGGGTAAAATATTTTTTTTTGTTGATAAAACAAAGAATAGTACGTTCTGTCATATTATTCAATTACTTTTACAGTTTTTTACCATGGTATCGATTCAGTATCGGTATCGAGGTATTTTAGTCTGGTATCGTATCGAAGTCATAATTTTGGTTTCGTGACAACACTATTCTATATAAAAAGTATTTGCTGATATGATATTCTTTTTTTTTTTAGTTATGTTTAGTTATGTTGGTTCACAATGAAGACCATAGACTGACCAATCAGTTACATTGTTACGTATCAAATCTTTCTTTAATGAGACAATGACTTTATTTGTTGTGCACTTTAATCTTTAAAACTTTGCAGACCTTTTACCTTCACAAACAACTATATTACACACTGCATGACAGATAATAATAGGGAAAAAAACATAAAGGGCACTTGAAAGTGCTTTATTTTGATCTTTTGATGTTTCTCATCCTATGAATATCAAAGTTTGATAAATCCTGCTTCATGAGATGGCTTTTTTAGGATTGTGGTGTTCCCAAGCGTTTCCTTTACCCAAGTGTTTGTATGTTGCTGTATCACTTCCACAGGTCACAGTCCACCTGTTCTTCATGCATTTCCCAACTCTTGTTTCCTGAGGTTGAGCTCTGTTAGTTATTTCAGAACACAGACAGATTATCAACGCTTAGTCTCATACTGGGCTCTTTGGAAGGGCTCCAAACGTGCCGCTCGGCGGAAATCTGTGCTCAGCTAAAGTCTGATGGGTGTTTTGCTAGCCTATCTGCATTAGCTAAACCAGCACTTTAGTTCTAGCTGGCGTAACACTCTTTGTTGAAGGCTTGGGTTTGAACAGCAAAGCCGCTGTAGTTTGTACAGGACTGGGTGTGATCAAACACAACCACCCCTGTTTGCTAATGAGTCTGACAACACGGCTTATCAGTTAGAGACCAGAAACATTCAATGAAGAGACGTTTGGCCTAGCTCAGCAGAAATGGCTCAATGAAGCACATGAGTAGATTATGGAGTGGGTTTGATTCGCCAACATCCTGAAGTGGTTTACATTAAATGCCAGTTCTGACATTCTCCTGTTAAAAAGGAGGCCACTTGGAGCACTTTGTTGTCCTCCAATGTTTTCTTTGAATCTTAAAATTGGGACGTTGTGCTTTGAAAGTCACAAGTTCCTAAAAATGCAAAGGAAATTGTTTGTTGCTCAACATGAAATTAAAACTGACCCCGTTTATTTTCTTAAAGGGATAGTTCACCCAAAACAATGAAAATTCTGTCATTAATTCCTCACCCTCATATTGTTCCAAACCCGTAAGACTTTTGTTCAACTTCGGAACACAAATTAAAATCTTTTTGATGAAATCCGAGAGATTTCTGTACCCACGTTGACAGCTACGCAACTACCATAATAAAGAGATTGCAAAACTAATCCATATGAATTGAGCGGTGTAGTCCAGCGGTGTAGTTATTTAAACTTTATTTAAAGGGGCAAAGCAAACAATCATGTTGTTCGGCCTTTGAGCACAGGTAGGGTATAACCGTATAAGATAACCTCATGAAATCATTTAAATGTGAAAGTTAAAAAAAAAACTGATCAATTGAAAGAACTTAACATGTTTGCTAACGATATAAACCAATTGCATTATTCTCTCGTCTCAGGGGGATATGAGGGGGGAAAGTACCATAATTTGAATATACTACCGGGTTTCTACTGATACAAAGCCTAATGCTAAATCACTGAAGTTACCCTTTAAAATAAGTCCTGGTTGAAGTGCAGGATTAATGCAATTGGTCAAATCGGTGTTGTTTTGAGCAAATTAATTGTATTCCCGCTGAAAAACAAGCATTCTAGAGCGAAAATGTTGCCTATAAATAGTGTAAATATCAAACCCGCCACCGCAATGATCAACCACTCCGCAATTTTCCTTGGGAACTAATGTGGTCGGAACCAAAGTTTCCAGGACAGCATTCTCTGGAATCCTCTCAAGCGGAGCACTTCTACATTCCGATTGGTTGCCGTCGGACCGTGTCATAGCTCATTACCATAAAGTTGAGCTGATTTCAACTCTTCTCGACGCCCAAATCGTCCAAGACGCGCCGGAGCTCCCATTGAAAATGAATGACTTCCGGCCACTTTGACGCTCTTGCCGGTAGTTGGTCAAATTGTTAGTTGCGTAGCTGTCAATGGAGAGTACAAAACTCACTCAGATATCATTAAAAAGATCTTAATTTGTGTTCTGAAGATGCAAAAAAGTCTTACAGGTTCGGAACAACAGGAGTAAGTGATGACAGAATTTTTTTATTTTTGGGTGAACTAACCCTTTGATACATTTCATTGGGAATGTTTAATCAGCGCACCTTATTTTAACAAAAAAAAAATGTCTTCGTAATCTTTGCTCCACCTCTGAAATGGATTTCCTGGTGTGTCAGGGCCTTAAGTTTCAAACAGCGGGTGCTGCTGCTTGACTAGAAATGCACAACAATTGACTGCAAATTTTAGTATGGATTGTCCACTCTTGCATTTGCATTGCCTAATTCTACATTTTACTATCATTCCAGGTGAGCGTATCTTGGGTTACCCAGAGGAACCGTGTTATCTTTGGTTTGTTATGGAGTTCTGCGATGGCGGCGACCTCAACCAGTACATCCTCTCCCGACGACCTGATCCACGGACCAACCATAGTTTCATGAAGCAACTGACCAGCGCTGTGGCCTTCCTCCATAAGAACAACATTGTCCACCGGGACCTCAAACCAGACAACATTCTCATCTCACAGAAATCGGACGGCCCCGTGATCAAGGTCGCCGACTTCGGCCTCAGCAAGGTGTGCGCGGGACTCAGCTGCATTGAGAACGAGGGCAACAACCAGATTAACAAGAACATGGTGAACATTAACAAATTCTGGCTGTCGTCAGCATGCGGCTCCGACTTCTACATGGCACCGGAAGTGTGGGAGGGCCATTACACAGCCAAGGCGGACATTTTTGCGCTCGGCATCATCATTTGGGCCATGGTGGAACGGATCACGTTTATCGACGCCGAATCCAAGCGAGAGCTCCTCGGCACGTACATTCGCCAGGGAACCGAGATCGTCCCGGTGGGCGAGGCCTTGCTGGAGAACCCGAAGATGGTCCTGCACATCCCACAAAGGACACGTAGCATCATGTCGGAGGGTGTCAAGCGGCTTCTGCAGGACATGTTGGCGGTCAACCCGCAGGACCGGCCCGACGCTTTTCAGCTGGTACTTAGAATGGACCAAGTCACATGTGCGGCATAAGCCGACCCGATTGGCCAAAACAAGCATGCTTGCTCTTTCAGGTGGGTTGCAATTTCTTAATATCATTTTAAACATGTTGTTCAAAATCTTCAAACTATTTGAAATCCCATAATGTACAAAAACAGGCATCTTGTAGTTCGCATCATTCTGGTTCCCTCAACAAAAACCCAACAGAAATTTTCCATTGGCTTTTGGATTATTGCCGAAAACAAGCTCTGTGATCAACAAAATTAATGATTCTTATGTAACGGAGGTCAGCTAGTAGTCGCTGTGCAAGTAAACCTCACTCCTCTGATCTCAAGAGACGCTCTAGCAACTGACACTAGAGGTTGCAGCCTTTACCCTCCTTGTTAGAGCGTCTGACTGTCATGTTGGCGGACTCGGGTTCGAGTCCCGCTTGGAGCGGGTGGTTCGAACAGTAGGGGTTACACTTACACTTTTTATTCATTGTGATAATCTTCACAAATTAGCACAACTGTTATGAATTTTGAAGTCATAGGCCGTATGTCCACCAAAGCGTTTTTTTCACGCGGCTGGCATATTTTTCCAATTGTTTTCGATGTGAACGCCACCATTTTTATAATGGCACGAGCGTAACGAGGGCTGAGCCTCTATTTCGCGCTCTGCGTTTTTTTACTGGTCGCCGAGATTTGAAGAATGTTCAACTTTGAGTAAAGTTCATCACTGTCACTTTTTACCCAGCCGTCCAGTCACAGTGGAGGAGGGGCGGGACTAATACAACACCGACCAAACGCCACATTCTGCTTGTACAACTTCAAGCAGATGACAACAACAAGCATAATAACGGGACAAAATCATTTAAAACAAGAGCCAGAGCAAATACTATACATTGTATCAGCATTTTTATATAGAAACAAAACAGAAACCAACTGTGAAAGGAGATACTAGCAACACTTCCGCTGATATTCTGTATCATAGCAAGCAAAGAATCTCAACTGAACACAAATGAAGATATTTTAGTTGTAATCTGATGGCTCTGAAAGGCCTCCATTGGCACAATGCACTGAACACTCTCAAGACCCATAAAAGGTACTAAAGACGTCATTACAAAGTCCATCTCACTACAGTGGTTCTACAATAACTTTATGGAGTGACGAGAATAGTTTTTGTGCGCAAAAAAAAAACTAAATAATGACTTGTATAGTGATGACCGATTTCAAAACAAGGCCTCATGAAGCTTCGAAGCGTTATGAATCAGCGAGTCGAATCATGATTCGGATCGCGTGTCAAACTGCTGAAATCGCGTGACTTTGGCGATCCAAACCGCTGAATCGACTCACTGATTCATAACTGGACTTTGTAACGACGTCTTTAGTGCCTTTTAAGGGTCTTGAGAGTGTACAGTGCATTGTGCCAATGGAGGCCTTTCTGAGCCATCAGATTACAACTAAAATATCTTCATTTGTGTTCCGAAGATGAACAGAGGTCTTACAGGTGTCAAATGACATGAGGGTAAGTAATTAATGACATAATTTACATTTTTGGGTGAACTAACCCTTTATGCAATCGCCAGATGTAAAAAGCTAAACGTAGGCTATAAACGAACTACACCACAGTCACATGACTTCAACGATACTACCATTAAGCTTCAGCAACTCTTTTAGTCTGTATTTAAAAAAATATCCCATCCGTGCAGCACTATTGGATGCCTTTACAGTACATAATTGACTGTTACATTTATTTGCGTGTTAAAAGTGCTCTCAGGTGCTGAATTGACATTGGCCCTGTTGAAAAACCAGCATATGCTGGTTAGGTATGTTTTGAAGCATGGCAGCTGGTTTGAGCTGGTTTAAGCTGGTACTTAGCAGTGATGCCAGTAACGCGTTACTATAATCTGACTGCTTTTTTCCAGTAACGAGTAATCTAACGCGTTACTATTTCCAAACCAGTAATCAGATTAAAGTAATTTATCCAAGTCACTGTGAGTTACTATTTTTGTAATTTTCCTTAGTAAAATAATTTATATTTTTGCTTTCTTCTTGCGTCTCAGGGAGAGTATTTATGTTAAGTGAAGTCAAGAAAGACTGTCTTTATTCATTTTTTTATTAAAACATGTTTTTTTTTTCAGGAAATTTTTTTTATTTCAACTTAAAATGTCAGGAGATACATTGTTGACGTTACTGTTAAAAATGCACTTCCAATAAAGTGAGTGTTGGCAAAAACGGTTGTCATTTCTATGTTGAGGCGGCAGGGGTGTTGTCAGCAGCTGCTGAATGTAACTAATAAAGTAACTTGTAATCTAACTTAGTTACTTTTAAAATCAAGTAATCTGTAAAATAACTAAGTAACTTTTTAAAGGAGTAATCAGATTACTTTTTCAAAGTAACTGTGGCAACACTGGTCTTTAGCTGGTCATGAGCTGGTTTGAGCTGGTCAAGTGCTGGTCCTAAACTGCTCCTAAGAAACTAGCTCCAGCTCATGACCAACTAAAGACCAGCATAAACCAGCTCAAACCAGCTGCCATGCTTCAAAACATGTTGTTTTATTTCAACAGGAGGCTGCGTCCGAAATCACATACTCTCTTGAGTAGGTCATTATTTTGGATAAGTAGTTATTTCACGACCGCTAAAAAAGTACTTTCTATGTAGTATGAATGTAATCTGGACGTACTGTTTGCCATGTTGTCGTTGTCATGTGACCTACCAGCGCCACTGCCATTCACAAATCCTCTCCCGTGGCCTCATGGGATAGTAAAGTGTCCATCTTATGCACACTTCACAATCTCACCAGATCTAGTAGGTCACCTGGGTACTTTTTGCCTGCTCTTTTATGAGTACTGTGAATTCAGACATGCCACTCTTGTCACGTACTGTTTTTATATAGTGGGGAAGGATGTGATTTCGGATGCAGCCTTTTCTTTGCCTATGCTAGAGTTTCCCGTCCTTCCAGCTGCTTTGTATTTCTCTAATCAAACGCAGGTACATGGCCTCAAGGGCAACATGTACCCTGCGAGGCTGCCATGCTCTACCCATCGCACGGCTCTCAGGCCTGTTTGGTTTTCTGGCACCACACCCTGAGCTCCTATGAACATTTTGACTGACAAGACCCGACACCTTTTTAGCAGCAGAATGCACCCTGCCGTGGGCGATAGCGTGAGTGTGTAATACACGGCATACGCCCAACCAGGTGCATTTTGTTTCGGGTAGGAACCAGTTGTTATACAACGTCAGTAATACCGGAATAGCGTTCCCGCAGAGTTTATTGCACTGGATTTTGCATTGGATGAGGTTCAACTGAAAAGGCCAATGTCACTAAATAGCATTCTTTCTTTTTAGTAGCTATATTTATGCTTTTTTTAATTTTAGAAATTATACTATTGCTGCTTTTTTTAATTAAAAATATTCACACTTTCAGTAATTCAAGCCACAGTAATGTAAATGTGTTGTGTAACAGTGTAAATTGTATTAATTCAAATCCCTATAGTTTAATATCAATGCTTTCTTAATGTTTATTATTAAATATTTTAATTATTTATTATTAATTATATTTAATTTAATCCAAATTAATGTATTTATTTGTTTGTTGCTCATGTTGAAAGATTACAAATGTGTTGAATCAGTAATAATTATAGCTATTATGTTTTTCCTTTAACGTCCCTTTTATTAAAATCTAGGGCTGTTAAATCAGCATTCAATTAATAATTTTAATCAAATTAAATATGCTGATTTATCTGATTTGTAAAAATATTCACACTTTCAGGAAGTCACGGTATAGTAATGTATTGTAAATGTTTATTATTTTTAATCAATAATAATTAATTTAAATTGAATTATTTATTTATATCTTATTGTATGTACATTATTTATTTTATTTATTTTTATTTATTTATTTATGGTTTTGTTGTTTATGTTGGAAGATAAAAATGTGCTGAATTAGTAATAATTATATTTCAGTAATTATAGCTATGTTTTTCCTCTAACTTACTTCTTATTCAAATATGGGGCTGTCAATCAAAAAAACAAACGTTTTAATCAAATTAAATAATATGCTGATTAATAAAAATATTCACACTTTAAATAATTCACACCATAGTAATGTAATGTAAATGTAAATTGTATAATAGTCAGTATCAATGTATGTTTATAATGTTTATTATTTTTAAATAATATTAATTCATTTATATTGAATTATTTATTTATATGTAATTTTATGTACTTTATTTATTTATATATTTATTTATGGGTTTGTTGTTCATGTTGGAAGATTACAAATTTGCTGAATCAATAATAATCATATTTCAGTAATAAGTTTAGCTTTTATACAAATCTGGGGCTGTCAATCAAAAAAAAAAGTGAAATATTATAATGAATAACCTAATTAATCAAAATGAATTGTCTATCTATATCGAAATAAAATCATAATTTAATTAATTATATTACATTGTCAAGTGTCATTAGAAGTCGATATATTCCCTTATAGAAAAACCACATGAATTTCACATGTGATCACATGGGATGGGAATATACATTTCACATGTGATTACATGGGTTTCACATGAGAATACACACGTTTTTACATGTGTTTCACATGTGCAAATGTTCCAAAAGCACACATTTCCCATGTTTTTCACATGTGATCCACATATTTCACTTTTCTTTCACTTCATGTGCTTTTAACATGTTAAATTTCACATGAGCGTGTGCTCACATGTGACCACATGTGCTTTTAACATGTGAAGTTCATGTGTTTTTTCTGTAAGGGTTGTAATTAAAGTCAGTAAAGCGCTTTTATTAACTTAAAATTCACACTGTGCTGTCTCAATACGCCCAACCTGGTGCTCCGTGTTTTGGGTCGGGACCAATTGTTATACAACGTCAGTAACACGGGAATGGCGTTCCCGCAGCGTTTATTGCATTCTTTGATGGATTTGGCACTGGACGAGGTTCAACTGAAAAGGCCAGAGGAAATTAAATGCATTTTGAAGGCACTTTATTGGACAATTTTAATCAAAACTCGCTTCATTGTTGTCCCGAGGCTAGAACATACGGCAGCCGAGTTGTTGGAAAACAATGGCTTCATTCAGACTAGCACGCATCTCCAGCGAAGTGCAATGAAGACGGCTTATTTGGTGGCTGCGGTGTGGACGTGACTCAGGGCTTTATGGCGTGAGCATATAGAGCACTTATGCAACACCCCAGGGCCCAAACCCTGAATGGATGCAGCCATCCGTCAAAACATGGCCTGTGAGTGAGCCGTGAGTCTGCCTGTCTGTCTTAGCGTATTGAGATCATAGCAGCTGTACACAGAAGCCCCCGCTCGGCTCCTCCCTCCCGTCCCGCAGCCCACACACACACACACACACACACACACACACACACACACACACACACACACACACACACACACACACACACACACGCATTTCTGCAGGCCGTGAGACACAGAGGGGTCTGTGGCTCACGTTCAGGACATTTTGTTCTTTGCCTGCCGGCCTGTACGAGTCTGCGTATAAACTGTCAGGTACTCATTATTCACATCAGAGGACCGCAAATGTGCCGAATCGTTAGCATTTGAAATATTGCTCCTCTTTTTATAGTATTTCACACCACGAGAATGCAATGAACATGTACATTATATTCATTCATATCAATTATAATGCTTATTTTGACACTTTTATTTCTTTGACACAATTATATGTTTATTTATTTATTTTAACTTGTATTATGTGTAATACTTAGATTTTTTTAAATATAAATTTTATTATTATTAATTAATTTATATTAAATGTTATTCTTTTTAATACTATTTAATAACATATAAATTCACACTAGTACATGTAATGTGTGCCAATATGTAAGTTATATTTATTCATATCAATAATAATCTTTTAAAATGTTTCATACTTTTTTAATATTTTAAATGTATTTATTAATAATAATAATAATAATAATGATTATTATATTTATTCATAATGATGATGATGTTTTGTTAATGTTACTTTTAATTTATTTTTAATGTTTTTTATGTGTAATTTTTGTATTCAATTATTTATATTTGCATTTTATTAATTCATACTATTTATTATTACTATTGGGTGTCTGTTTGATTTAACATTTCAATCAGTTAAATTAATATGATTAATTAAAATCATATTGTCTTTATATCAATATTTTATAATGTTTCATATTGTTATATTATTTATTTATTCATTCTAAAATGTATTATTTCTAATACTTCTTATTTTAAATATTTAAATTGTATTTAATAGTAATTATTATTATTATTATTATTATATTGATTCATATCGATAATGATGTTTTATAATGTACATTTTTATTTATTTATTTTTAATGTTTTTTTGTTTTTAATATTTTTGTTAATTTATTTATATTTACATTTTATTAATGAATACTATTTTATTATTATTTATTTATGGGTTTGTTTGATTTAACATTTTAATCAATTCAATAATCACTGCTAGTGCTAATTAATATGATAATTCAAATTAATTATCTATATATCAATATTTTATAATGTTTCATACTGTTATAATATTGATTTATTTATTTTAATATTTATTCATTCTAATACTTCTTGTTTTAAATATTTGAAATGTATTTAATAATAATAATAGTTATTATTATTATATTAATTCATATTGATGATGTTTTATAATGTTAATGTTAATTTGTATTTATTTAATTTGTTTTTTATATTTTTATTCATTTATTTTGTAATTACATTCTATTAATAAATACTATTTATTTTATTATTATTATTATTATCGGTTTGTTTGATTAAAATTGTAATCAATTCAACAATCACTGCTAGTGCTAATTAATATGATTAATCAAAATTGTCTACATATCGATATTTGCTGAGAAAATCCTAAAATGTAGATTATTCAAATACTTAACGTTATTGTGGCAAATCGTTGAAAGGATAATGTGGTTTTAGAGGTCCGTTTAAAATAAAGCCAGTCAAGTATTTTATTATCGGTGGCACTTTATTCTGCAGTTCCACATACTCTATACTTATAGAAATTACAATAACTGGGTAATAACTCTAAACCTAACCTTAAGCCTGTAGTTATATCACCCAGTGCTTTCTTTAAGTGCACGTACCTTAAAATAAAGTGCAACCCACATTTCAAAATCTGCTTTCTTAGGCCACCCTTCAAGTCGTATTTGTTACTTTTTATAAATAACATCATTTCTATACTATTTTGACTCCCAGGCACAACTATTCGTGTGCTGCGATCGTCTGCAGATGAAGCGCTCGTCTTGTGTATCTGTGATTATATAAGCGGGTCACTGAGTGCAGAGCAGCAGTAATGTATGGTACAGTGTGTTCTCTCTGCTGTCCCGCTACATCCCAACTGAGCTAAATGTGTGCATTAGAACGCACCAGTGTCCCAACGTCTGCAGGACTCTTAAGACTGAGACTCCGTAAGGGAAAGGTGGGGGTGTTTTCCAGGATTGTTGGGTTTTGTTGAGGTAATAATGTCGGAGCGAGTGTTTACAGACTGTTACGTAAACTGGAATAACTTCCAGCTGATAATCCTGCTAAATCATGCTGTTTTTCCATGTGTTTAGCACACTTTTCCTATCAGAGGCTGCTTTTTTTGATTGTTAAACTGTTTTGGGAAGTTGTTTTTAGATGAAAAAAATCTTCCTTGAACTAAAGAAGAACTGCCTAAATCTAGAGATGCACTGATATGAACATTTTGGCCGATACTGATAACCGATAATTGGTTATATTTGACAGCTAATAACTAGGTTGGACTTTTTCTCTCTGATTCCGAGTCCTCACGTTTTTTCCGCCTTTTTCAAATGAACAACAGGATACGGGATGTACGGGATAAACAAACCGCGTCAATTACGTCATTGTCATGTCTCGCCCGCCTCTACCAAAATTTTGAATGCACGGTTTTTGCATTTGAATGTGCATTTATTTTTTTGTAAATTCGACGAATATTTGAAATTCGCATTTTTATTTGACAACCCTACTTTTTACAGCTCTTCAAAGCTCTAAATATTATCCAATTTTAATATTATTTTTAGTGTGATGATGTGTAAAACTAAGAGTTTAAAGGTGCTGGCCACTTTAAAAACTTCAAAAACTTCAAAAAAACACACACAAAAAACACTATAACCAGTAGGTGGTGGCATAGGAGCACTTATTTGATTTATAAGACATTTCCACTCCTTAATATATGAAAAAAAAAAGTAGGAAGTCACAAAATCTCATGAAAAACTAAAACTTTTCTTCAAATTGTGACTGGATTACACAGAAAACAAGTAAAGAGCGTTTCTTTTAGTTCAGGATGATACTATAGAAGAACAATAGTACATTTAATAAGAGTGGAATATTAATGTTCCTTTTTGCACAGGTTTTTGCACATTACTGTTGTTAATAAAAGTATTTTTTTCTGCATAATTCAAGCTCAGCGCTTCACTGTTAAATTTCCGATAAACAAACATGTACTATTATTAGTAACTGCACTTATTAACAAAACAATAGTAATTTTATGATTAGATTAACCTTATGATCAATTTTCCTCGCTGATGTCACTACTCTCAAATGTTAGTCTGGAGCCCTGTATTATCAAAGTATTTATTTGTAATACAGTGGAAATGAGTAGATTTGGTTAGCATGTTGATTTACCTAAATGTTTTGGTTGTGCCTCTAAAATTTTTTGTTGTGCTCCTAGTGAAAAAAGTTAGTCTGGAGCCCTGTTTTACTTTACTTTATGAAGATAATACTTTGCCATTGAATAAAAGTAGATTTTTGTTTGTATATGCTTTCAAAATTGTAGTTCTCAGAAAGAAAAGCACTACAAAACACAATTTACAAAAAAAACAGGCCTAGAGAAATGCAATCGGTGCATCTCTAATTCTAACCCAATATTTACTCAATTTTCTTTGTGTAATCCTTTTTGTGGAAAATATTAGAGTCTGTGTAAAGTAAATTCGATCAGGCCGAACGTAGAAAAACAATTGTACAGACTGCATTATGGGATTAGCTTACAGCCATAGCTGGCCGAGGATGAAAGCGGATCTGATGCAGAAACAGCTTGGATGACTTCAGTAAATCATCCACTCGTCCGACACATGGGCCGCGGATTAGAAACGCTAGGAGAAGGCGAAGGACAACACGTTTGCACATGATGTTTGGAAGGAAGCCTAGCTCACCTCGGCTGCTGTGGCGTGTTTCTGCTGACTCACATCTGTCTTCTGCCAGATGTTCCTGGGTGGAGGTCAGATATCAGCCGTCTGCAGAACTGCTGCGATCAGTGACCAGCCCGGCTCAGTGGCTCTCTGACTGAATGATTGGCTGAATTATGTTGTGTTTGGGATGTTTGATAAATATAGCTACCGCTTACTTAGTGCGGATGACAAAAAAATAACAAAACGTCATAACTATGAGGATGAGATGAAATTACATAAAAAACAACAGACATTAAAAAGTCATGATTAGGATGATAAAACAATTTTATCGCCTAATTTCTTTCTTTTTAATCACCTAAAATCAGCTTTTATGTCATATTTTTGACGGTTTATCTCCTAATTTCTACTTTTTATTTGACGTTTCATAATGATTATGATTTAGCATGTCATAATTTCGACTTTTTGTGCTCCTTTTGAATTTGAAGGTATTATTGTGACTTTTTGTATGATAATTTAGACTCAAAATTCATTTTTATTATCTCATAATTGTGAGACAATTTTTCTACTTTTTGTCATAATTTTGACTTTTTGTGTTATAATTATGAGTTTATCACATACGTTCTATTTTTTGTAATTATGACTAGATATTAGTTGACTTTTATCACCTAATTTCTACTGTTTATGTCATAATTGTGACTTTTTATCTCTTAAAATTTTAATAATTTCGACTTTTTGTGTCTTGATAATTTTTTAATCTCCTAATTTCCTTCTAATTTGTGGTCATTTTGAATTGAGCAATAATTAAGACTTTTATGTAATAATTTTGACTTATCTCATCTTTATGACTGTCATAATTTTGATGGTTTATCTCCTAATTTCTAAATTCTAATAATTGTCTTGGCATGATATATTTTCTCCAATTTGTGTCATAACGATAACTTTATCTCCTAATATCTATTTTTTTGTTAGTCATTTATGAATTTGAAGGTATTATGACTTTTTGAATGATAATTTAGTCTTTTATCTATTTATCAAATTGTAACACAATATATATTTTTATCTTGCAATTTCTACTTTTTGTCATAATTTTTACTTTTTGTGTTATAATTATGAGTTTATCACATGCAGTCTACTTTTTTATGACTACATAGTTATGACTAGATATTAGGTGACTAATAATACTTTATCTTACAATTATGAGTCATCACATAAGTTCCACTTTTTGTCATAATTATGACTATATATTAGGTGACTTTATACTGTTTATGTCATAATTGTGACACTTGATCTCATAATTATAACTGTCATAATGTTGACATAATTTATCTCTAAATTGTGAGTCACAATATATTTTGATCTCCCAATTTGTACTTTTTGCCATCATTTTGAATGAATAATATGAATAATAATTTTGACTTCTTATCTCATAATTACTACTGTCATAATTTCGACTTTCAATCTTAATACATTTTAATCTCCTATTTTCTACTTTTTTTAATTTGAGTATGACTTATGTAATCATTGTGACTGTTTATAATTTATACTCTTTTACCTTATTTATGAATTTTATCTCTTTATGTCATAATTTCTACTATTTGTGTCGTAACGAGAACTTTTTGTCTCCTAACTTCTACTTTTTGTCGTATTACAAAGTCGACTTTTTATCTGATCATTTAGACGTTTTATCTCATAAATGTGCCTCGATTTAATATCTCCTAATTTCTACTTTGTGTGTTATAATTATGACATGCATCTCATAATTTCTACTTTTCTTTCATAATTTAGCATTTTTTGCTCATAATTGTTACTTAGCATATCATAATTTAAACTTTTTATGTCATAATCGTGACTCTCTTTTGTCATAAATATGTTTTCTAATGTGTTGGGAATGGCTGTGTGCGGTTGAGTAACTTTTGTTTTGCTCTCTCTACAGGTTTGCCGAGTAGAATCGCACACCGATGGAAATGAAAAAGGAATCCGTGGATCCTGGAACTGTGAATTTTCGTTTGTGCTCACTCCCAGAAAGCAGAAGATCTATATTAAAGACCCTCACGTGGAAATGCTATGCAGGTGTCTTTCTTAACACACTCTTTTTCTACTTCGATGCATCGGATTCCTCATACAAGTCTTCCAAAAAAACTTTTTTTTTTTCCTGCTCAAATCTCACCAGCAGTGATTTCACGATGCTCTCGTTGTCTGCTGTGACTCGTGCTGTTGTTTTGGACCAGATTTAGACACACACACACACACACGTTGCACTATGTCCCCAAACAAGCATATGCGCTCGCTGAAAACTACCTTCTGCCCCATCCGTCTGGAAGGGGTTTAACCAGACGGTATAGATGTAAATACTTAGATAATGTAGCTCTAGGATTGATCGAATGTTGTTGAATGCTCTAAAATATTTACAGGACAACAGAGAAGGAAGTTATTATAAAGCTCACAACCATGAAGACATACTGTGAACGATATAATGTGAATAACTGGGTACATAGTGACCCCGTCTCTCCTGTAGGTGTGAATGTGTCTGACCCGAACAACAGCACCTTTACATAAAACACACACAAAAAATCACCGTCGTGCCTTATTTTTTACTTTTAAAGAGAGCGTTTGGATGATTCTCATTATTTTATTTTGTATTTTTTTAAAGATATATTTTAAATGACTTTATTTGATCTGAGATGTCACCATATTATTTCCAGGCTAATAATATTAAACTTTGATTTGATTTGAATTCATTTGACAGGATCCATTGAAGCAGTCAAATATTTCTTTCTTTCTTTTAGTCAAAACGCATATCAGGCGTAAACAAAATGACACTTTTTTTTGTGTACTAACGCCGTTTAACAGGAGATTATTTGACTTTCTATGCAGACTCGACAGTTGCCGTTGTGTAAATAATGAATTGGTGAGGGATCAAATATCTTGGTTTTCATCTTCACATTGTTGTAGCAAAATATCTCATTCTGATTCTGTTTAGCTTGATTCTCCTCAATACTGTTTGACACACACACACACTACCAGATCAGGAAAAAATCTGTTAAATACTTGTTTTAATTACAAAAAGGGATGTTAATTGTAATCCTGATCACATTTGAGGTTAAAGTACATACATGTGAGGTCACAATCGTCGATATTTCTCCTGTGAACTGGGCATCTGTACCAGTTCCTTCTGTATTTCAGTAATGATTTCTGTTCAGTGTTCTTGTTTACATACTCAGTGTTTCTACCTCACTTTCATGACATCTTTAACCTCACTTTTCCTCGCTGTGGTTGCGTTTAGTTCAGTCTTTTGCTGTTTGCATCTTTACAGCGGCAGTACTTTTATCTGTAACGTATTAAACGTCTCGAACAGACTTTGCATTTCACTGTTTATGTTGTTATTTTATTGTGCTTATCTATGAGTTGCGGCGCAAGATGAATCTTCACTTAATACAGTAAAACAAAAAGGTCTTTGCATTTATTGTACATTCTGTACGGAGCCCCTAAAGGGACATGGTGATGGAAAGAATATGAGATGGGAGGGAAAATATATTTAAATATATGTAGAGCGAACAAAGTTTCTCGGGGGAATGCAAACTTTTTTATTTCAAGTGAACGTAAAGTTTATCTGGGAATGCAAACGTTTTGCTAGCGAATGTAACGTTTCTCTGGAAATGTAAACAGTTTGCTAGCGAACAAAGTTTCTCGTGGGAACGCAAAATGTTTAGCCAGTGAACGCAAAGTTTCTCTGGGAACGTAAACATTTTGCTAGCGGACGTAAAGTTTCTCTGGGAACGTAAACGTTTTGCTAGCGAACGCAAAGTTTCTCTGAGAAATGTGAACATTTCACAAGTGAATGCTAAGTTTCTCTGGGAACGCAAATTTTTTTTCAAGCTAACGTAAAGATTCTCTGTGAACGCAAAATGTTTAGCTAGCGAACGCAAAGTTTCTCTGAGAAACGCAAACATTTCACAAGTGAACACAAACTTTCTCTGGGAACGCAAAATGTTTAGCCAGTGAACGCAAAGTTTCTCTGGGAACGCAAACATTTCACAAGTGAACGCAAAGTTTCTCTGGGAACGTAAACGTTTTGCTAGCGGATGTAAAGTTTCTCTGGGAATGTAAACGTTTTCCTAGCAAACGTAAAGTTTCTTGTGGGAATGCAAACATTTTTTTCAAGTGAACGTAAAGTTTCTCTGGGAAATCAAACGTTTTCCTAGCGAACGTAAAGTTTCTTGTGGGAACGCAAACATTTTGCCAGCAAACGTAAAGTTTCTCCGTGGGACCGCAAACATTTTTCGAGTGAACGCAAAGTTTCTCGGGACAACGCTAACATTTTTTCAAGCGAACATAAAGATTCTCAGGGAACGCAAAATGTTTAGCGAGCGAATACAAAGTTTCTCGGGAGAATGCAAACATTTTGCGAGTGAACGCAAAGTTTCTCGTGGGAACGCAAACGTTATGCTAACGAACGTAAAGTTTCTCTGGGAATGCAAACGTTTTGCTAGCGAATGCAAAGTTTCCTGGGAACCTAAACGTTTTCCTAGCGGACGTAAAGTTTCTCTGGAAACGAAATATTTTGCTAGCAAACGTAACGTTTCTCGGGGGAACGCAAAATGTTTAGCTAGCGAACACAAAGTTTCTCTGGGAACGCAAACGGTTTGTGAGCAAACGCAAAGTTTCTCCGCGGAACTCAAACATTTTTGCAAGTGAACGCAAAGTTTCTTGTGGGAACGCAAACGTAAAGTTTCACCTGGAACGCAAAATGTTTAGCTAGCGAACGCAAAGTTTCTCGGGGGAGCGTAAACAATTTGTGAGAGAACGCAAAGTTTCTCCGGGGAATGCAAACATTTTGCCAGCAAACGTTAAGTTTCACTATGAACGCAAAATGTTTAGCTAGCGAACGCAAAGTTTCTTGGGGGAACGCAAACAATTTGTGAGAGAACGCAAAAAGCATCTATAAATCAATATTTCCTCCCATCTCATATTTTTCTCTTTCACCATGTCCCTTTAGGCGCTCCGTAGTTCTCTGATCTCTTTATGGATCAATGCAGTTAAAATATTCCTGATATACCTCCTCTTCCAGTGTCTCAGGCACTTTCTTATGTCTTAGGGAACTTCTAGCTTTTCATTTGTCAAGACAAAATCCACAGGAAGTTTAAGTCTTTCACCAGGGAGTCACATTAAAGGACGTTTCAGGTCTGAAAATCTTACATTTAGTGTTACTCACCTTGAAATACCAAAAAACCTCACGACGGACTCACAGTATAAGGTCATGTTTCTTGTCCCTCAGGTGTCCACTGTAAAATGTTTGCAGGTCAAACAAACACGACGACCATTTAACAGCCCATGTTTTCTGAGAAATGCTAACCTAAACCGAGCTACGCACATTGACTCATCACTACAAACACGGAAACCAACCTGTTATCTTTCTACTGAATTTTTTCTTTCTATCCTTTGGTGATTTGTTGCTGAGTTTCACAGATTATTTTGAGATTACAGATATTTTATATTGTACAAATGTCTTCTCATAATTAATATTGAGCTAGGTTTGGTTTGTGATGCTATGAGCCATTTGATGTTTTTGCAAAGCAATCTTTCTTAACTGTATGTAGTCTCTTGTTTTCTTGAAATAAAGAAATATAAATAAATATTTCTGTCTTGATTTATTATGTATAATCAGGTTTTGCTTTGTATGTCATAATTTTGACTTTTTTGTCGTAATGACTCATAAATCTTTCAAAAAAATGTCAATATTTCTGTTTTATTTAACTTTTTATAATCAAATTATTACTTGGTATGCCATAAATTCAAATTTTTCGGTCATAATGATGACTATATCTCCTAATTTCTACTTTTGTCCTAATTTAGCATTTTTATGTAGTAATTATGACTATGTCCTGATTTCGACTTTTGTTGTCATTTTACATTTTTGTCATAATTATGACTAGGTATGTAATAATTTAGATTTTTTTTCTCTCCTAATTTCTACATTTTGTTATAATTTTCATAACTATTACTCATGTTGTATTTTTTTTACTTTTTGTCATAATTATGATTTACCACAGTATAATCTTTTGTGGTGGAAATAGGCTTTCATAATTATGTACTTTTTATCTCCTAATTTCTATTTATTTATACTTTATCTCAATTCAATTTGTCATAATTTTTCATTCTTTTGTAATAATTATGACTTTAAGATTTAACAATTTTGACTTTTTATCTCATAATTTGTACTTTATGTAATAATTTTGACTTTGTGTCATAATTATGATTTTTGTCATAATTTTTACGTTTAAAAAAGTATTTCTTAGTTTCTTTTTACCACCTAATTTCTACTTACACTAATAATTATGACTCAGTATATCATAATTTCAACTTTTTAAATAATTATTTAAGATAATGACCTCTAATAGTCTCTTGTTTACTTGAAGTAAAGACATAAAGATTTCTATTATCAGGTTTTGGTGTGTTAAACCAGATAATGCTCCAGAATATTAGCCATAATTAAAAATTGCCTTTTGATTTAAGCTTCACTTGACTTCTCGTAAACATGTCACAGGAGATTTCTGTCTAGCCTTTGTTTTTCACCAGTGGCCTGTATAAACACACCTAATTACCTACGCAAATACTTGCACAGCATGACGTGACTTTGTGGTGAGCTTCTGTTTAATACATGACTGACTTGAGACTCATGAAACTTCATGTTCAGTGACACCATCATCACGTAATGGTCACATAATGCGAGCAGTGAAAGGTCACCCTTGAGGTAGAGGGTCTGTTAAAGTAGGTCAGTAGTGCGTGATGAATCCTAATCCGTTATAATCAGTTTTGAAGTGACTGGTCAAGCACACGTAGATGCAGCTAATGGCCTTAGAGGTCAGTTGTGCAATAAAGTCAAGGAGGTCTGTAATACCTGAGAGAGCCATCATTAGCATCCACACTATATCAACTGTGCTATGAAGAAGTGTTCGTCTTATGTTGCTTGCAAAAAGTTATTTTTTAGTCAGAAAACAAGTCCCCTACCAGGGACTTAGTGAAAGACAGAAAGAAAGAGAAAGAAAGAAAGAAAGAAAGAAAGAAAGAAAGAAAAAGAGATTGATTGATTGATTGATCTGTCTTGTCTGTCTAGAGATCAGAGATCATTATTCCTTACAGAATCTCTCCAGATCCTTCAGATACCCAGATCCATGTTAGTGCTTCTCTTCAGTTCAGCCATTCACTTTCTATAGAGTTCAGGTCAGGGGACTGGGACGGTCATGGCAGAAGCTTAATTTGGTGCTCAGTGCCGTAGTTTCGATTTTGATGTTTGTTTTTTTAACAGAGCCGTCAGGTTTTATCTGTTGGTATTTGCTAGAATCCATGATAGGACCTCAAGCAAAAAAATAGACCCACAACATTAAAGATCCAGCGGTATATTTAACCATGGGCATGGGGTACTTTTTATCCCTGTTTGCCAAAAAGCTCTTTTTATAGTTTCATCTGACCACAGAAACCAGTCCCGTTTGAATTTCCAGTCGTGTCTGAGAACTGAATCTGCTGGAGTTTTTTGTTTCAGGATGAGTGAGGAGGATTTTTCTTGAAACCCTCCCAAACAACATGTGGTGATGTAGGGGTTGTTTGATTTTATTAAAGGCTTTCTGACCCCAAGACTCAACTAATCTCTGCGATTCTCCATCTGTGATCCTTGGAGAGTCTTTGTCCACTCAAACTCTCCTCCTCTCCTGCATTAGGACGATATAGACACACGTCCACTTCCATGTAGATTAAGAATATCTTTAGTTGACTGGAACTTCTTAATTATTGCCCTGATGGTGGAAATGGGGATCTCTTTAGCTATTTTCTTACAGCTTACATCAACAATCTTTTGCTGAACATCAGAACTACTGTGCATCCGGAAAGTATTCACAGCGCTTCACTTTTTACACATTTTATGTTATGTTACAGCCTTATTCCAAAATTGATTAAATTCATTATTTTCCTCAAAATTCTACAAGCAATACTCCATAATGACAACGTGAAAGAAGTTTGTTTGAAAAATGAAAAAATCAAATGTACATAAGTATTCTTATGCCTTTGCCTTTGCCATGACACTCAAAATTGAGCTCAGGTGCTCCTGTTTCCACTGATCATCCTTGAGATGTTTCTACAACTTGATTGGAGTCCACCTGTGGTAAATTCAGTTGATTGGACATGATTTGGAAAGGCACACACCTGTCTATATAAGGTCCCACAGTTAACAGTGCATGTCAGAGCACAAACCAAGTCATGAAGTCCAAAGAATTGTCTGTAGACCTCAGAGACACAGAACTGGGGAAGGGTACAGAAACATTTCTGCAGCATTGAAGGTCCCAATGAACACAGTGGCCTCCATCCGTAAAAAAAGTGGAAAAAGTTTGGAACCACCAGGACTCTTCCTAGAGCTGGCCGTCCGGCCAAACTGAGCGATCGGTGGAGAAGGGCCTTAGTCAGGGAGGTGACCAAGAACCTGATGGTCACTCTGACAGAGCTCCAGCGTTTCTCTGTGGAGAGAGGAGAACCTTCCAGAAGAACAACCAGCTCTGTAGCTCTCCATCAATCAGGCCTGTATGGTAGACATGTAGTGGTAGTGGCCAGACAAAGATTGAACTCTTTGACCTGAATGGCAAGATTCATGTCTGGAGGAAACCAGGCACCGCTCATCACCTGGCCAACACCATCCCTACAGTGAAGCGGTGGTGGCAGCATCATGCTGTGGGGGTGTTTTTCAGCGGCTGGAACTGGGAGACTAGTCAGGATCGAGGGAATGATGAATGCAGCGATGTAGAGAGACATCCTTGATGAAAACCTGCTTCTGATTGCTCTGGACCTCAGACTGGGGCGAAGGTTCATCTTCCAACAGGACAATGACCCTAAGCACACAGTCAAGATAACAAAGGAGTGGCTACAGGACAACTCTGTGAATGTCCTTGAGTGGGCCAGTCAGAGTCCAGACCTGAACCCGATTGAACATCTCTGGAGAGATCTGAAAATGGCTGAGCACCGACGCTCCCCATCCAACCTGATGGAGCTCGAGAGGTCCTGCAAAGAAGAACGGGAGAGACTGCCCAAAAATAGGTGTGCCAAGCTTGTAGCATCAAACTCAACTAGACTTGAGGCTGTAGTTGGTTCCAAAGGTGCTTCAACAAAGTATTGAGCAAAGGCTGTGAATACTTTTTGAAAATATTTTTAATCAATTTGCAAAGATTTCAAACAAACTTCTTTCTCGTTGTCATTATGGGGTATTGTTTTTAGAATTTTGAGGAAAATAATGAATTTAATCCATTTTGGAATAAGGCTGTAACATAACAAAATGTAGAAAAAGTGAAGCGCTGAATACTTCCCAGATGCACTGTACATTCTGTGGTTTTACTTAATGTGATTAATGATTTAAAGGAATTTGGCCTTTGTGTTTCCTCATATTTATACCATATATTCATATTTAAGTCATGGCTGGACAATTTCATGTTCATAGTCACCCTGGTGTGCTAAAAAAAAATGCAAATATGAATGGGAATATACTTCAGAGATGTTTTACTTATAAGCATTTCTAGGGATGCCGATAATTGTGGCCAACGTGTTTTGAAGAAAAACATTTATTTCATAATGTGATACTCTCAATTGTTTTACTTCAATGAAAGGTTTGATTTTAATAATTGTTTTTAAATGCGAGATCAAAACGATAAACAATGCATATTTAATTATTCAGCCTTCTTTGATCTGTATAGATCTCTAGGGTTCTTGACTCAATTTGAACATTTTAACGCTTTATGCCCCCAAAAAACGTAAATGTTTCCATAATGCTTTCATGTTGAATAGGTTATTTTCTAGTGATAAAGTATGTTTACAAGCTCATAAAATTGAGTTAAAATTAAAAATGATTTAAAATTAAATCCATAAAATGATCACATGATGGGAAGCCCTAAAAGTATCAGTTTCCACAAACATGAAGCAGCACATCTGTTTTCAACACTGATAATAATCATAAATGTTTCTTGAGCCGCAAATCATCACATTAGACTGATTTCTGAAGGATCTTACACTGAAGACTGGAGTGAAATACGGGTAAAATAATGAATTATATTGCTAAATTCCTTATTTCGTTATCAGAAACACCAAATAAACCTTCTGAACAGCATAAGTAACATATTCCAAAGTTTCAGGGCAGCGTCACACTAACAGACAAGAGCGAGCAACATTTCATCCACACATCTGCCGTGGTCGTCATGGTAATGACACCATCCAATCACAGCAGCTCTTAAAGGTAAAGTACATAATTATGCACTTCCTGTCCTTGCAGAGCATGTGGCGTGTAGAAAACACTCAAGTCTCACTTCCTCCCCTACATGATTTTACCTGCTCATAGTCTGCAAATCCTCGGATAGCTCAACATTTCAGGACATTGTTAGAAATAAAGCGAACACTTTTGTGTCCAGTCTTGTAGTGAGTTGAATGATGACTGTGTGCCTGTAGCAACTACTCACAATAACATAAAAAACAATGACAAGTGCTGCTGCTACACATATTTTCCGTAGCTTATGACTTTTATAAGATGAAATGCTCATGTGTGTTGGCCAGGCAGTGTTTGTTGAGTGGGGGTATAGATAATATCAGTTCTTCTGTCATTATCAGTCTCCACATGTGTGTGTGTGTGTGTGTTAATTCATATAAGATTCAGCCGCTCTCTGCTGAAGTACAGACTGGGCTGCTCTATAGGATCTGTTTCCTGCTCTCTCTCTCTCTCTCTCTCTCTCTCTCTCTCTCTCTCTCTCTCTCTCTCTCTCTCTCTCTCTCTCTGTCTCTGTCTCTGTCTCTGTCTCTGTCTCTCTCTCTCTCTAGAAGTACACAGTGTGCTCTTTCTTTATCTGATCATGCTGTATTTTCTTTGCAGTGTTTAGCCCATACATGGCACAAATCCTAATTGACATTCATTCGCTCGTTCATTTCAGACATTTTATGATGATTCAATTTACATATTGAAAAATATGATCTAAAACCATTTTAAGTTAAATAATACAATTAAAACACTATATATATATATATATATATATATATATATATATATATATATATATATATATATATATATATATATATATATATATATATATATATATATATATATATTAGCATGTACAGTGAGGAAAATAAGTATTTGAACACCCTGCTATTTTGCAAGTTCTCCCTCTTAGAAATCATCATCGTAGGTGCATGTCCACTGTGAGAGAAGACAAAATCTAACAAAAAAAATCCAGAAATCACAATGTATGATTTTTTAAGTATTTATTTGTATGTATGATACAGCTGCAAATAAGTATTTGAACACCTGTCTATCAGCTAGAATTCTGACCCTCAAAGACCTGTTAGTCTGCCTTTAAAATGTCCACCTCCACTCCATTTATTATCCTAAATTAGATGCACCTGTTTGAGGTCATTAGCTGCATAAAGACACCTGTCCACCCCATACAATCAGTAAGAGTCCAACTACTAACATGGCCAAGACCAAAGAGCTGTCCAAAGACACTAGAGACAAAATTGTACACCTCCACAAGGCTGGAAAGGGCTACGGGGAAATTGCCAAGCAGCTTGGTGAAAAAAGGTCCACTGTTGGAGCAATCATTAGAAAATGGAAGAAGCTAAACATGACTGTCAATCTCCCTCAGACTGGGGCTCCATGCAAGATCTCACCTCGTGGTGTCTCAATGATCCTAAGAAAGGTGAGAAATCAGCCCAGAACTACACTGGTCAATGACCTGAAAAGAGCTGGGACCACCGTTTCCAAGGTTACTGTTGGTAATACACTAAGACGTCATGGTTTGAAATCATGTATGGCACGGAAGGTTCCCCTGCTTAAGTTTGCCAATGACCATGATCCAGAGGAGTCATGGGAGAAAGTCATGTGGTCAGATGAGACCAAAATAGAACTTTTTGATCATAATTCCACTAAACGTGTTTGGAGGAAGAAGAATGAGGAGTACCATCCCAAGAACACCATCCCTACTGTGAAGCATGGGGGTGGTAGCATCATGCTTTGGGGGTGTTTTTCTGCACATGGGACAGGGCGACTGCACTGTATTAAGGAGAGGATGACCGGGGCCATGTATTGCGAGATTTTGGGGAACAACCTCCTTCCCTCAGTTAGAGCATTGAAGATGGGTCGAGGCTGGGTCTTCCAACATGACAATGACCCGAAGCACACAGCCAGGATAACCAATGAGTGGCTCTGTAAGAAGCATATCAAGGTTCTGGCGTGGCCTAGCCAGTCTCCAGACCTAAACCCAATAGAGAATCTTTGGAGGGAGCTCAAACTCCGTGTTTCTCAGCGACAGGCCAGAAACCTGACTGATCTAGAGAAGATCTGTGTGGAGGAGTGGGCCAAAATCCCTCCTGCAGTGCAAACCTGGTGAAAAACTACAGGAAACGTTTGACCTCTGTAATTGCAAACAAAGGCTACTGTACCAAATATTAACACTGATTTTCTCAGGTGTTCAAATACTTATTTGCAGCTGTATCATACAAATAAATAGTTAAAAAAAATAATACATTGTGATTTCTGGATTTTTTTTTTTTAGATTATGTCTCTCACAGTGGACATGCACCTACGATGACAATTTCAGACCCCTCCATGATTTCTAAGTGGGAGAACTTGCAAAATAGCAGGGTGTTCAAATACTTATTTTCCTCACTGTATACACAGACAGAACAGAACAGACTCCTCTAGACCCCTGCAGGTGTGCTGTATCCGTCACCATGATGTTAGCAGCAGATCCTTTAAGTCCTGTAAGTTGCAAGGTGGGGCCTCCATGGATCGGACTTGTTTGTTCAGCACATCCCACAGATGCTCAAACTCATGGTGAAGAAGAGATTATCAGAGTTATTCACTTCACTGGTCATAATGTTATACCTGATCGGTGTATATATACTGTATGCACACTGTAAAAAAAATATACGATCAATATGTTATGACAACATGTGTTTTTACATTGCTTTAACTCCTCAAAATAAGTTACGTTTTCAACTTTTTGCACAAGTCGTACGAAAATCAACTCAGTTTAATGTAATTTAAGTTTAAACGACTTAAACAACCTAGTTGATTGTACTTGATTGACAGTGTCTATGTATATGTAACTAGATAGCCAGGAGTTTCATAATATCCCAACTCTGATGTAGTCCATGAAATTTCAACTTTTTAATGGATCCCCAACTCTGCTCCTTTATGAGTGAGTAACAGCGTCTCTCGGTGTGAAAGGAGAGTCGTCCATTAGTTTTATCTTTTCAGCTCTCCGCTCTTCTCAAAGCTTGGGCTCTTTTGTGATTGTCCCAGTGACTCAACATGACTGATGTCTGTCGTCCTCTAGAAGCTCATTAAAAGGGAAGGTGGACTGATGTTTGTTTATTCGGGTGTTTTTTGTGCATTTCAAGCCACGTCCGTTTATAAGCCAGATCAATGCTGGCCCTTTACGCTCCTCCGTTCTGGATGTTCTTAATGTGTTGATGGAGTCTTTTGTGATGGTGACATGAAAGGCGATAAGAAAGTCTCTTTCGCTCCCAAATCATCCACCTTTCCCATCTCTTTCTCCCTGTGTTTCTTAACTCACAATGCAAAGTAAATGAGAGACTGAACACAAAGGATCTCCCGAGGTTTCCTGGCAGAATGTATTGAACTCATTGAGATTAATTACATTCAGAGTCTGATTCTCCTGCTTCTTCGTATAGCGAGCGAGAGCTAATGATTCACGCCGACCTTCAGAATCATGAATGAGCTCCAATTAATGTGACATTTAGCCGGATAATGAAGACCGTGGAGGATCTCAGGGATGAAGAACACAGCAAAAAGAGTTTAAAGTCACGCTCATCAACAAGACGCATGTGGGTAATCATCTTATTCTGGTGAAACGCGTCTAATATGATCGTTTCATCTTCTGTTTGACCAACTCAGAACAGAAATGCGCTCCTTTTAACTCATGCATTAGGCTAATTTATTATTTAGCATTATCTTTAATATTAAAGTCACGCAATAAAGATTTCATGTAAAACTATGAAGGCCTGTTTATGTCTCCAGAGTAAAACATATAAACATAGTTAAAGTTTAAATTAAACTTTGTTGTGAATAAATACTACTTTTATTCAGCAAGGAGTCAGACAGACAGACAGACAGACGACAGACAGAGAGACAGACGACAGATAGATAGATAGATAGATAGATAGATAGATAGATAGATAGATAGATAGATAGATAGATAGATAGATAGATAGATAGATAGATAGATAGATAGATAGATAGATAGATAGACAGACAGATAGACAGACGACAGATAGACAGACGACAGATAGATAGACAGACAACAGATAGATAGACAGACAACAGATAGATAAATATTATACAGCTGTATTGTGATTAATAAGAAGCTCAGTTTGAGTACTAGTGACACAGAGGAGAGCCAGTGATGGTCATTTGGTGACGAGCAGGACACAGACAGAACAGAGACGTGCAGGACATGATGTCCCAGAACAGTTTGTGTCGGCTGACAGATCTGACCCACTTCTAAAATCCCAACTAGTCTCTCTCAGCTGGCACGTGCCCCAGCGCCGCCTGACCGCCAGACACCCACGTGAGCGCAGCGTCTTCGGCTCAACGCTTTTAAAAAGCAGACTTGATGTATTCTCACGCCAGACTGGAGTTACTGTAAGTCACGGCTGTGGGACATTTCACTTCATTGAAGCATACACTCAACATTTAGACCTAAAGAAAAACTATAACAATAAACTATAACCAGACCAATATATATATATATATCTATATCCCAGTGATGCTGCACACAGTGATGATGGTATAAAACATCTTCTCAAACTGAACCCTAACAAGCTCCAAAAGCTCACAAAATATGCTTTATTTTATTCTTCTGTAATTGTTACTCTAATATCAGGAGAGTTTTATATTATCACGACAGGTACAGATCCATCCGTGTTAGATGTAGATCCGGGTCGCTAAAGACCCCAATATGTAAGAATGATTGGCGAAATAGTAATTTTTAATTAAACACAATCACATAATTAACTGTCCCAGTCCCACTAAAGGTGATGGGCGAATATTTGAGGAACCTATGGAGAGGAATCCCATTGACTGGCTCTTCCGATCTGTTTCCTTATACCTCCTGGATGGGGTTAATCCCAATCTGAGTTGCTGTTTTCTGAGAATAGAGCAGCTAATCTGTTCTTGGCTTGGAGGAAAGTGACGCAGCACAAAGTCAAGCGCTCACAAATACTGGTCTACACAATATATACAGTACAGGCTGCTGGAAATACCATGAGTCCTGCATTTAAGGTGTTTGGACACTTAAAGGGTTAGTTCACCCAAAAATGAAAATTCTGTCATTAATTACTCACCCTCATGTCGTTCGACACCCGTAAGACCTCCGTTCATCTTCAGAACACAAATGAAGATATTTTTGTTGAAAGCTGATGGCTGAGAAAGGCTTCAGATAGGCCTCCATTGGCATTCAGTACATTTACACTCCCAAGACCCATAAAAGGCACTAAAAACGTCGTTACAAAGTCCATCTCACCACAGTGACTCTACAATAATTTTACGATGCGACGACAATAGTTTTTGTGCGAAAAAAAAAATCAAAATAACACCTTTATCCAACTTGTTCTTGTCTTCCGTGTGTGCCTCCACGACGCATGCGCGAGAATATGACGCAGATCCGGCGTTCGGACACTTGACCCAGAAGCGATTTGTTTACAAGCAGAGGAAGACGCGCGTGTCTAAGCTGTTTGATTCTACATTGATCGTGCTTTAGGTCTCGGCGTAGTTCTCAAAATGGGGCTTAAGTGTGCATTTCATGGATTCCCGAACCCCGGCGCTACGTCATATTCTCGCGCATGCGTCGTGAAGGCAGACACGGAAGACAAGAACAAGTTGGATAAAGGTGTTATTTTGATTTTTTTTGGCGCACAAAAACTACTGTCGTCGCATCGTAAAATTATTGTAGAGCCACTGTGGTGAGATGGACTTTGTAACAACGTTTTAAGTGCCTTTTATGGGTCTTGGGAGTGTAAATGTACTGAATGCCAATGGAGGCCTGTCTGAAGTCTTTCTCAGCCATCAGCTTTCAACAAAAATATCTTCATTTGTGTTCCGAAGATGAACGGAGGTCTTACGGGTGTCGAACGACATGAGGGTGAGTAATTAATGACAGAATTTTCATTTTTGGGTGAACTAACCCTTTAAAGTCACCCTTTTTTTTATAAATGATTTAACTGCACATCATTATTATAACAGACAGACGACAGAAAGACAGATAGACAGATGACAGACAGATGACAGATAGACAGACAGATAGACAGACAGACAGATGACAGACGACAGATAGACAGACAGACAGACAGACAGACAGATGGACAGACAGACAGACAGACAGATGACAGACAGACAGATGGACAGACAGACGACAGATAGACAGACAGATAGACAGACAGACAGATAGACAGACAGATGACAGATAGACAGACAGATGACAGACAGACAGATAGATAGACAGACAGATGACAGACAGACAGACAGATAGATAGACAGACAGATAGACAGACAGACAGATGACAGATAGACAGACAGACAGATAGACAGACAACAGACAGATAGACAGACAGACAGACAGACAGACAGATAGACAGACGACAGATAGACAGACAGATGACAGACAGACAGATAGATAGACAGACAGACAGATGACAGACAGACAGATAGACAGACAGACAGATGACAGATAGACAGACAGACAGATAGACAGACAACAGACAGACAACAGACAGATAGACAGACGATAGATAGACAGACAGACAGACAGACAGACAGATAGACATACATACAGACAGAAAATTAATGTGCCTCATAATATTGAATCAGAATATCTTCCCCTCCCTCCTGCAGTGACATCTCTTCTCTGATGATGAGGGCGGGGCAACCTGTCACTCACATGAGATCCACCAATAGCAAACCACAACCATCCAATCATTCCACAAGCCCCGCCCCTACATTTGTTCTTGTTTGAGAAGCGTCAGATACGCAACAGAAAAGACGACCACAACTCCCGTTATTATTAGATGATACAATAGGAAAGCAAGAATCTGTATCTGTGCTCAAATGTAGATTAAGAATCTAATGTAAAGACATTCATTAAAGCTACAAAGGTATATGACCATCCAGTGAATATTAGTTTCTGTTCCTCTCAATTCCAATTTCATTTTAACTCCTACGGTGGCTGATTTAGTCCAAGATTAATATGGCTTCCAGTTCGACCTCGTCCACATTCAACACGGTGCCATCGAGTGTTAAAACGCCAAAGGCGAAGCTTGAATTTACGGGTATGTCCCTCTTTGGCTAATGTACTTTCAAGATGGAGGGGCAACATGGCGACCCGCATTCGAACCCCTCACCCGTATGTATTTTCAATGGCATATTATAAACTTACGAGAATACTTCATTACTTGAAAGAAGTAAATATACATTAATGAGCACATATATTTTTGAAAGAACTAAGTGTTTTTAGCTAAGAATAAACTAAAAAAGTTACACAGTGTAGCTTTAAGGCTCCAAAAACGTTCTGTCTCAGTTTTAGACCGCGAACATGTGCTGATACTCGAAAACAACAGATGGAAATGAGGTCAACGCAGCTGTGTGGGAGAAACGGACACTGTAAACAAACTGCCATAGTGATAAAGGTGATTATATAGAGTATAGACTCTGATATATTTATACCTCGTGAAACAGCCTTAGCATGCTGACTAATGTTTGTTTTTGCCTGGATTGATTTATGTAATTTATGTAATTCCTGGTTTTTATAGAGCGTTTTAACCCAGAGGATTATTACGTGGGTAAACAGAAGGTGGCACACACACTGAAATACCTCATGTATAGACAGATGAGGCACGATGACAGAGCGCCTTCAAGGTGTTGTGGTGGGATCATGTGGGAGTCGTTCCCACTCTGCGCAGGTTTCGGTGCCGGTGGCTCGAGCACACAGCGGCCGTGAACACACAGCCGCCCACCCAGAGTCATGGCAGAGGCCAGATCTCCATCTCTCTGTGTTCGGCGCTGCGAGGGCCGAGCGAACGCGGTGACTAATGTTATAACCTCTGACTGCCAGCGGGGCTGTGTTGGGCGCTGTAGTCCTTCTGAGAACATGCTATGACATGGACTCTTTGTTTCCAGACTTGCTGTATGTTAATGAGGACATTTTGGGCGTTTTTGTCATTTTTTCATATCAAATGATACACTAATGAACACCAAATGAACACCTCTGTGTCACTGGTACTCAAACTGATCTTGTAATTAATCAAAAACAGCTTTTATATTATTTACATCATCATACCTCAGTTTAAAGTCACTTTAGATATAGGCCTATATACAACCCCAAATCAGAAAAAGTTGGGACAATATGGAAAACGCAAATAAAAAAGTGATTTCTAAATTTACTTTGACTTGTATTTCATTGCAGACAATATGAACACAAAATATTTCATGTTTTGTCTGGTCAACTTCATGTCATTTGTAAATATGCATCCTTTCCTGTCATTCAGACCTGCAACACATTTCTAAAAATTTGGGACAGGAGCAATTTAGGGCTAGTAATGAGGTAAAATGGTTAAATAATGATGTGATTTGAAACAGGTGATGTCAACAGGTGATTGTAATTATGATTTGGTACAAAGGCAGCATCCAAGAAAGGTCTAATCCTTTAGGAGCAAAGATGGGCCGAGGATCGCCAGTTTGCCAACAAATACGTGAGGAAATTATTGAAATGTTTAAAAACAATGTTCCTCAAAGAAAGATAGGAAGAGATTTGGATATTTCACATTCAACAGTGCATTACATAATTAAAAGATTCAAGGAATCTGGAGGAATTTCAGTGCGTAAAGGACAAGGGCGCAAGCCTAAGCTGAACAACCGTGATCTCCGATCCCTCAGGCGGCACTGCATCAAGAATCGTCATTCATCTAGAAGCGATATCACCACATGGGCTCAGGACTACTTTGGCAAACCTTTGTCAAGTACCACAATACGTAGTTACATCCACAAATGCCAGTTAAAACTGTACTGTGCCAAAAGGAAGCCCTATGTTAACAGTGTCCAGGCGCTGTCGACTTCTCTGGGCTCGGAGGCATCTGGGATGGACCATCACACAGTGGAAACGTGTACTGTGGTCAGATGAATCAGTATTTCAGATATTTTTTGGGAGGAATGGACACCGTGTGCTCCGGACCAAAGAAGAAAAGGATCATCCAGACTGTTACCAGCAACAAGTCCAAAAGCCAGGGTCTGTCATGGTATGGGGTTGTGTCAATGCCCTTGGCGAAGTTAACTTGCACTTCTGTGAAGGCACCATTAATGCTGAAAAGTACACAGAGATTTTGGAGCATAATATGCTGCCTTCAAGAAGACATCTTTTCCAGGGACGTCCATGCATATTTCATCAAGACAATGCAAAACCACATTCTGCACACATTACAAAGTCCTGGCTGCGGAGGAAGAGGGTACGGGTACTTGACTGGCCTGCCTGCAGTCCCGACCTGTCTCCAATAGAGAATGTGTGGCGCAATTTGAAGCGCAAAATGCGACAACGAAGCCCTGTTGCCCACCTTAAGACTTGTTTGCAGGAAGAATGGGACAAAATTACACCTGAAACACTTCATCACTTGGTGTCTTCAGTCCCTAAACGTCTTTTAAGTGTTGTGAAAAGGAATGGCAACATTACAAAGTGGTAAATGCTTTACTGTCCCAACTTTTTTGGAAATATGTTGCAGGTCTGAATGACAGGAAATGATGCATATTTACAAATGACATGAAGTTGACCAGACAAAACATGAAATATTTTGTGTTCATATTGTCTGCAATGAAATACAAGTCAAAGTAAATTTAGAAATCACTTCTTTTTTTTTTATTTGCGTTTTCCATACTGTCCCAACTTTTTCTGATTTGGGGTTGCACTATATATATATATATATATATATATATATATATATATATATATATATATATATATATATATATATATATATATATATATATACTGTATATACTGTATATATATATATATATATATATATATATATATATATATATATATATATATATATATATATATATATATATATATATATATACTGTATATACTGTATATATATATATATATATATATATATATATATATATATATATATATATATATATATATATATATATATATATATATATATATACATACATATATTAGGGCTGTCAAGTGATTAATCACAATTAATCGCATCCAAAATAAATGTTTGTTTACATAAAATTATCATTAATTCTTATATTTGAATACAAACACACACATGTATATATTTAAGAAATATTTGCATGTATACTGTATATATATCATTTGTAATATATATATAAATATTTTATATATAAATATAAAACAAATTTCTTTTTTAAATATATACATGCATGTGTGTGTATTCATGTATACGTAATAATTATACACAGTTTAAATATAATTTTAAAATATATACGTATATATATATTATTTTATGCATTTATTTTATATTTTAACGTCTAAAGTAATTTACATTTTATATATTTATTAAATATGTTTTCAGTAAAATTACCATATATATATATATATATATATATATATATATATATATATATAAGCTGATATATTGTTGTATTATATTGCATAACAATTTTTTACAAAATTATTTAATTGATATATTTTAATACATTTAGATTTATATATAATTTAATTACATATATATATATATATATATATATATATATATATATATATATATATATATATATATATATATATATATATATATATATATATATATTCATATATGTAAATTATTAACATGTATATGCTATTCAAATGAATATAATATAAATATATATCATTATTGTATATTTTTCACAATCGGCTATATTACATAATACATTTAATTGATTATTTAAATTTTAAAGTTATTTATATTTTGAAATATTTATTTCATAAATATTTAGTAAAATATATTTATATTTAAATGTAATTTATAAAATATAATTGAATTATATATATATATATATATATATATATATATATATATATATATATATATATATATATATATATATATAGTGCTGATATAATATACGTAATATATTACTTAATTGCATTTATTTGATATTTTAATGTATACGTATAAAGTAATTTATATTTTATATATTTATTATATATATTTTATAGTTAGTGCTGATATATTGTATTATATTACATAGCATTTATTAAATTATATGAATTTATATATCTATTTTATATATATATATATATATATATATATATATATATATATATATATATATATATATATATATATATATATATATATATATATATATATATTCAAATTTATAGATTTATTTTAGCCTACTTTATTAAATTAAACATTAATACATATTGCCTATGTGATTAATATTTTTTGGAAAACAAAAACTATCAACGTGTGAATATTTTGAAAGAAAAAGAAGATGAAACAAGTCAAAAACTTTGGTTCTGTTTTGAGCTTTGTCTTTTGGTTACAGAACAGGAGCACGACTTGACCCCGAACGACCGAGAAACAGACGCACGCGCGCCCTCCAGCGGTGCACGCGGTGAAGAGGCGTCGTGTCCGCGGATGACCGAGCGAGCAGGAGAGCGCTCCAGGGCGGTTATGGAGGCCTGTGTAATGTCTCATATTCTCCGCACTTCGCTCACAGCATCATAAACACGTCTCAGTGGACAAAGATCCGACTCAAAGCTGCTGCAATTAAACTATAACACATTAATGAAACATGCAGTTTTCTCTCTAGTAGTGAATATTTCTGAGGATAAGAATGATTTTTAAAGTCAGTTTCGGTACATACATTAAAGTAATTGTGACTAATATTTAAAAATATATCATTTAAATGAATATAAAATGACAACATATAACTTTCATATAACTTGTTAGTGTGTGTGTGTGTGTGTGTGTGTGTGTGTGTGTGTGTGTGTGTGTGTGTGTGTGTGTGTGTGTGTCTCTCTCTCTGTGTGTGTGTGTGTGTGTGTGTCTCTCTGTCTGTGTGTGTCTGTGTGATTGTGTGTCTCTGTGTGTGTGTGTGTGTGTGTGTGTGTGTGTGTGTGTGTGTGTGTGTGTGTGTGTGTGTGTGTGTGTGTGTGTGTGTGTGTGTGTGTGTGTGTGTGTGTGTGTGTGTGTGTGTGTGTGTGTGTGTGTGTGTGTGTGTGTGTGTGTGTGTGTGTGTGTGTGTGTGTGTGTGTGTGTGTGTGTGTGGTTCAGGTAAACCCTAAGTTATAGGACGTTAAATGTCCCCACCAAGATGGCAATATCTGAAATCCTTGTCCTTTATGGGGAAATGTTTTGGTCCCCATGAGGAAAACAAATCAGGCCAAGGGATGTTTGTTTGTTTGTTTGTTTGTTTGTTTGTTTGTTTTTTAAAATGTGAAAATGCAGACAGTTGTCTGTCCTGCTTGGGTTTAGTTTTAGGGGCTTATCAATTGATGCTTGTCTGAATATATGTCAGTGTGCTTTAAAACATTTTTTAACGTAATAATCAGGCTTGAATGCATACAATCAATAAATACACAGTCTCGTCTGACAGACACGAGCGCATTACTGGAGTCTGAAGGCGTGTTTATGACGCTGGATTAAAGTTCAATCAATGCAGAAATGAGCGGAGCACAGAGTTTTTATGAGTGTGTAAATTGTGTGACGGCGTGCAGTGGAATGGCTTTGCGCTGAAGTGCTGTTAATATTTGTCTTGAGTGGCGCGAGACCTTCTGATTTAATATCCGTGTGGATATTTCACCCCTCGAGATCTTCGGCATTCACAGTCTGACACACACTCTCTCCCCACGGGACTCTTTATTTATTGTTGTTTGTTTCTCAAATAAGATGCGGGGCCTGGAGATTTGATTATTTTATGGCTGTAAAGATCTCTGACTCATGTGTTAAAACAAAAACACACACACCATGTGCAAATGAAGCATTTAGATACTGCTAAGGTTATTTACACACACACACACACACACACACACACACACACACACACACACACACACACACACACACACACACACACACACACACACACACACACACACACACACACACACACACACACACACACACACACACACACACTACCCCTAAACCTACCCATCAAAGGAAACATTCTGCATTTTTAATAAAACATTGTTTAGTATGTTTTTAAAGCTAATTTAAATATAAGGACATATGAAATGTCATATCTCATTTTTCATGTTTACATCGTAATGCCAGTGTAATACCCGTGTCCTCATAAATCACACACAAACACTCACACTCTCTCACACACACTTACACAGAAACACACAGAAACACACACACTCACATATACACACACATACACAAACACACACTCACAGACACACAGACAGACACACTCTCACACACTCACAGACACACACAAACACACACACACTCGCATATACACACACACAAACACACACTCGCAGACACACACACTTACACACACAGACCATCACACACACACACACACACACACACACACACACACACACACACACACACACACACACACACACACACACACACACACACACACACACTTACACAGAAACACACACACACACACACACACACACACACACACACAAACACACACACACACACACACACACGGACAGACACTCACTCTCTCTCTCTCACACACACACACACACACACACACACACACACACACACACACACACACACACACACACAGATTAATTTATAATAGAGAACTTCTTACAGACTAAGCGGCTAGAAGTGGAGACCCTGAAGCCACGTGTCCTTCACAGGCTCTTCATGTCTTTGTTCTCTGGTTGGTGTGTTTTTGCGTGAGTTAACACCAGTGAAGTTTAATTCTTGTCTTTGGTGATAATGATTAATAAAAAACGTAATTAACACATCGCAGCATCTGTCGTGCGTCACTAGAGGACACAAAACCCTTAAAACTCTTCCCAAAGTTAGCCGAAGGCAGGATTAGTCCAGACGGGAGGTTTTGAATTACAGTGTCAGATCGTCTTCAATGGAAGCCATTAGCACTGTGGACCTTCACAACTGAACTGAAGCGCTCAGAGATTAGCTTTAGCACTCGCGCTCTTTGTCTCAGATGTGTATTGGTGTCGTTCAATGTGTAAAACATTCTTGAGATTGTTGGGAGAGAATGTCTTGTGAATTTCCAATCATTGCCATCAAAATCATAGCCATAGTTTACATCTGAAAATACTGAAGGAGTACACTGACGACATGACTAAGCATTTTGAGTATCTTGTTTGTGAATAATGACACAAGGACTTGTCATTCTGATGGCATTACTTAATATGTTCATTGATATATGGGTCAAAGACATGACATGTATTTTTTTGTGTCCGTATTCATTACCCCCCCCCCCCCCCCCTCCCCAAAAAAAGATAAATACATGTCACAAATTGATCTACAATATTTCCTTATAAGATACTCTTTAAATTTTTTTGAAATTCAATTGACTTTTTGAGTTGTGGTGTTTCAAGACCTAAAATGTCAGGTGGTGCGACCAGCAAATTTACATTTAAAAGTATTAAATCCCACTGCAATTGCAAAATGAAGTAAGAAATATAAATGGAAACTATTATATAATGTATACAAATAATAATAAAAAAAAACTCCTTATGGAAAATTGTGTTCTGAACACATAGAAAAGTGTCTGTTTATATGAATAGGACTAAAAGGGCAACACATAGAAAAGGGAAAGGGAATTTACCATGTTATATGCATTTTACAATGATTCATATGTATATTGTATATGTATATATATTATTTTAAATGAATATATGGTCGCACCACCCGACATTTTCTGGGTGGTAAAATCAGAAATCTTGTTTAATAATAAATGAATGCTGTCTTAAAAGCTGTAAAACCAATATGAATCAACATCATGCATTTTTTTGGACATAAAAATGCAGTTTTGCTTTTAATTATTATTTTTTTTATTTAAAAAAAGTATTATTTTTCTTATTTGTCATTGACCCTTATAAATATGTATGTTTGAGAGATGAACTAAGGGTTTTGAGCAACTTGCAGGCTTTTGCAGGAAATCCATTGTTTGCTGTGTTTTTGTTTCGATAAATGCACTTACTGGCAGTGTTGAGGGTAACGCATTACAAGTAACTTGAGTTACGTAATCAGATAACTTTTTCAAGTAACTAGTAAAGTAACGCATTACTTTTCAAATTTACAACAAAATATCTGAGTTACTTTTTCAAAAAAAGTAACACAAGTTACTTTTTCACATTTTAACATATTATATGTTCATACAATGAACATATTAGCCAGCACCCTGTAACCCAAGACTGGTTTCCCACTGAAGCTAAGCAGGGCTGAGCCTGGTCAGTACCTGGATGGGAGACCTCTTGGGAAAACTAGGATGCTGCTGGTAGAGGTATTAGTGAGGCCAGCAGGGGGCGCTCTCCCGGTGGTCTGTGTGGGTCCTAATGCCTAATGGTCCTGACTCTCTGTGAGTAGGATAAAGAGTAGGGGTGTAACCCCGGCATCATGGCCAAATTTGCCCATTGGCCCCAGTCCATCATGGCCTCCTAATCATCCCCAAACACTGATCGGCTTCATAACCCTGTCCACCAATCAGCTGGTGTGTGTTCTGGTGCAATATGGCTGCCGTCGCATCATCCAGTTGGTGCTGTACATTGGTGGTGGTTGATTAGGAGATTCCCCCCCACCATATGTAAAGCGCTTTGAAAAGCGCTATAAAAATGTAACTAATTATTATTTATTTGACTGACAGCTCTCCTGTCCTGATGTTGAGAGGAATCAAGAATAATTTCAGAGGCGTTGTGTGTGAACATGAGGGTTATTGTAGTTCTAGACTAAATGTGTGCATTTACTCATCTCAGTTGCACAAAAAAAAGATTCAGTATTCCTCAAAATGAATAAAATCAGTCAAATGCAAAATCTAAATACCCTCCAATAATTCAATGTTAAATAAAACAAATATTTGTATGTATTTAATCTCATTTTATTGACCAATGTCTTCCTGCTGACCTTCGATGATTCAGTTAAACCATGAGCAAATATGACTTTTGATTTCTTTTTCTAAAAAAACAAAAACCTGGGGAAAATAAATGCAGAACGTTCACATAGGACACTAATAACACGACTAGATGCAAGAAACCGTTCAGAAAAATGTGGGCACAATTAGGTTAAGGGTCAAGATCAAGTTATCTGCATCTCCTGCGCTGCATCAAGCCATCCCATAATATCTGTCACCACTCAAATAAATGCAATTGTAAAGTAACTGTACAACATGTGTGTAAACCTCCAAAAAAATTATAAAGTAATTATTAACAAATAAATCTCTTAATCAAGTGGCTGTGTCTATAGTATTATACAACATTATAATATTATTTTCAAATACATTTTTATATTATTATTGTTTTTATTTAAAATTATTATTGCCCCTGGCTCAGTAAGGAACACTTGTTATAAAATATCAGTGATTGGGACACATTTTAAGTATCAACGCCACTTAAAAAGATGCAATCTAATCCTGTTTTACATTAAATAAGCCGTTCCCGAGCAGGTTTAAGCTTCCGGACCTGTTGCTATGGCAGCAACGTAACGCATTACTTTTCTTAAAAAGTAACTAAGTAATGCAATTAGTTACTTTTTAAGGGAGTAACGCAATATTGTATTGCATTACTTTTCAAAGTATAACTTTCCCCAACACTGCTTACTGGTTTGCAAATCTTAAGGATGATTCGAGAAAAACTGTAAATAAAAATTACAGTAGGCTAATGACTTATGCAAGGAACTAATGCCTATAGATGTTTTGAGGAGATGTTTTGAGGAGTAAGACTATTCAACAGAGAACCAATATAAGGCAATTTTAGCATGACATAAGCGATTGATAATGTAGGAAACAGCAGACAATAGTATATTATCAACTGCATGAATGTACCAAAGCATTTGCTATTAATTCGTTGAGACTGAGAAAGTGATGTGGAGGTTGAGAAATAGTGATTATTCGTATAGTTTTATCTATATAAAACCTTCTTATATGAGCATATAAATCATTTTTGTTTTGTGAAAACATGATATTTCTGTTCTGTGTTGAACCGATTTCGAGTGACCTTTTTATCATCTTCTCTTTAAATGTCCAGGAATCATCTAAGCATTGGAGATAAGGATCACTCAGCTGAATATTTCTCTTTCTGCTTGCTTTGACTTCGTCCTGCTTGATTTCCAGGTTTGAAGATGTTCTCCGTCTTCGTGTAATCCAGCATCAGAGCGATGTGATGCTGCTCAGATGTGTGGGTGTTTGTGTCTGGTCGTGAAGCGGGCTTACGTTATGATGGATGTGAATGAGGTAAAGCTCTCTGGCCCAGTGGAACGCAATAATGCGGCAGGACTTCATCTTGATGAGGTCCATTAATCTGGACATCAGGCCTGGAGAGACCCGTGGAGACGCCACTGGATCATACAGTCCGACGCCGTCAGCGTGTGAGAGAAAGTCCCAGAATGAGGGGGTGAGTTTTCTGAAACTTACAAGGGAAATATATTAAGAAGAGCAGAAAAAGAAAAAGAAAGTTCACCCATAAAGAGCTGAAAGCCAGGAGCCAAATGAATCAGCTCTGAGATCAATTCATACAAACTCTGATTTGAAACCAAAAGTTTAGGAAATTGTAAACAAACAAATAGTTTTACAGAATAAATAAATAGTCAAACAATTTTAGATACATCTTTTTAAGTTAGTAAATAAATAAATAAATAATGATAAAATACATAACTTTAAAATAATTTTAAGTAATAAATAGATAATTGAACTGAATGAATTAAATTAATAAATAATTTAAATAAATAATAATTTTGAACAAACAAACAATTTTACATAATAAATAAATTAATTTAAATAAATAAACAAACAAATTATTTAAATGAATAATTTTAAATGACTAAATAAATAAGAAACAATAATACATTAAATAAAAATGATAAATTATAAGTAAATAGTATAAATTATTAGTTAAATCATTATAAATAAATAGTTTTACATAACACATAAATGTAAATAAATAAACATCTAAATTAGTAAATAAAATGACTAATAATGAAATAAATCAACATTTAAATATTTTTGAATAATAAATAAATAGAATTATTTAAATAATTGTAAATAAATAAGTACATTGAAAATTATTTTAATGAATGGATAGATAGATAGATGATAGATAGATAGATAGATGATAGATAGAAAGATAGATAGATAGATAGATAGATAGATAGATAGATAGATAGATAGATAGATGGATGGATGGATGGATGGATGGATGGATGGATGGATGGATGGATGGATGGATGGATGGATGGATGGATGGATGGATGGATGGATGGATAGATAGATAGATAGATAGATAGATAGATAGATAGATAGATAGATAGATAGATAGATAGATGATGGATCGATAGATGATGGATAGATAGATAGATAGATAGATAGATAGATAGATAGATAGATAGATAGATAGATAGATAGATAGATAGATAGATAGATAGATAGATAGATAGATAGATAGATAGATGATGGATGGATGGATGGATGATAGATGGACGGATGGATGGATATAAACAATAAACTGTTTGTATTTGTAATCAAGCTTGTTTGTTATGTCAGAAAGTCAAGGTGGCTTTGACTCACTCGATTGAACCGTCGTCAGAATCACACTCGGGACGGATGAACACACACGACGCAACGATCAGAAAGTTCAAGTGATGTTTGCTGAATCCCATCTGATGGATCTAATCCCGTCGTTTATTTTTTGCACAGACGACCTGACTGAGATCTTGACATTTGCTTTGTTCTATACAAATGTTAATCAGGTTGATATGAGGAACGATGTCTAGAGCTGGATTTCACTCGGTGTTTTATTCCTATTACACTCAATGAATAGAAATGAACAAGGCACTTGATTTGATCCGAAACATGTCAAAGCAGATGCACATCTTCAAATTTGCATTTAGTTTTTTGTGTTTTTTGTTAGTGGGTTATAGCCTACTGTATCTCTGCTGTACTGTAGGCTATATTTTATTTTATAGGCTATTATATTATTTCTTTATCATATATTGACAACCAAGCTTGTTGTACAATGTGGTGTAAAATAGCAAGCATTAGCCTACATTATTCTCATCAGGATGTTTGAAAATAAAACATGAAGAAAATTGGCAGCTAATTCAGTCAAACTGACGGACAATTTGTATGGCAATCTGATGTGAAATGATTAGTTTCAGTCTTTTTGAATGGAAGTTCGCAGGCAACTTCTGAGAAACCTGAAAATGTGGGTCAATTTTAATGAGGTTTAACCCCCTATTAAAGGTTCAGTGTGTATTTATGAGGATCTATTGACAGAAATGCAATATAATATACATAAATGTTTTCAGTGGTGTGTAAGACCTTACAAAATATTATGTTTTATTACCTCAGAATGAGTCATTTCTATCTACACTGAACAAAGTTATAAACGCAACACTTCTGAGAAATAGGCCTTTTTGTGTACATAGAAAAGTCTTAGATTGAGTTCAGCTCATGAAAAATGGGGGCAAAAACAAAAGTGTTGCATTTATAATTTTGTTCAGTGTAAACACACCGCAGGTTCCATTACAGTGAAATCGCCATTTTGCGTCGTTATGTTTCTACAGTAGCCCTGAACGGACAAACTTCTATAGCGCTAGTCACGAAAGGAATTCACAATTCACAACCTCACCGCTAGATGCCGCTAAAAACCACACACTGCACCGTGAAATGTATTTGTCATTGAAACAGGAAGTCGAGGTACGATACCAACAGGTTTTTCCTTGTTTAAAATAGCCAAATGTCTTTATTACATTACATCACGATCACATCCCAGCAGAACAACATGTGTTGTGTAGACATTTGCCACCACCAGTTTCACCGACGACTACCTTCAAGAACCAGATGATGATGAAGAAAAAAAACGTGAACCTGTGTTTGTTTTTGGGGTATGTATGATGTATTCAAGCCACGATATAGCATTAATAAAGAGGCACATTATTAACTGTTGCTCGTCATTCTAGTGAACATTGGATAAAAATGGTTTACAATCTAGAGTCCAAGGCTATTGGTGTGTTTTCCATGCTGTGCATTTTAAATGTTTATCTTTTTTTTTTATAGTAGCCTACACTATCACACATAACCCCAAACTAATAGACATGGACTAAAATCAACAAAACTCCCTTAAATTCTAACTGATCTTTGAAAAGCAAAATATTCGCTTTAAATGCGTTCAAACACAAAGATGCCAACACTTTGCGTTATACTGCCATCTAGTGATGTCTGCTGTGTCCAACATGGGACATCATCATTATCATCTGTGAATTATCATTGATGGAGATGATCAATAACGGTTATGAGACTGCATATAAGTTCTCACAGCCCCATTTGACCATATATTAAAGAAAATAACCAGGATAAATCATAACATAATGGAATAAACAAAATAAGAGGGGATCTGGTTTTTCCGTTCCAGTTTTAACCAGCTTTGAAATTTAACACAATATACAGTACATCACATTTTTCTTGCATTTAAAAAGATACACAGTACATACAATACATGCTATGTTTATGAACTTCGCTAAGAATACACAGCATGTACTTGTGCGTTGTAATAATTCTCAAATTGTTCATTAAAACTAATGCTCAATCTATTGACATTGAGATGAACAGATGATAAAAGCTTGTTTCCGTCTTATTTTCTAAAGGTTATATCTCACGTTTCTGAGGGGGGGAATTGCAAGCTATAAACACTCACTTGTAAGAAAAGTCAGCTCAAATATCCCAATACCTTATTTATTATTTATCCCACGGCGGAAACAAGCTTCCATAAAAACTGGCTTGTATGAGATTATCTTAAACCATTTCACTTTATAAAAAGGTGCAATAAAACAAGAGGTTTGGCTTGTCACTCAAACACCGTCATTTACCCTTTATGTCTTCATTTGTGTTTTCTACCATGTTTTACAGTGGATATTAATGCTCCTGCACGCAGAGAAAAAGGGTCTCAAAATTGTACCTTTAGGGGTACAACAGCTTGTCCTTAAAAGAACATATTTGTACCTTTTTTTTTTACTCCTAAAAGGCACATATTAATAATTAAGAGTACAAATGTGTACCTTTAGGGTATTACTATGAACCTTTTTGTAGTAAAAATGGTACAAATGTGTCCTTTTAAGGACAAGCTGTTGTAAAAGGTACAATTTTGACACCCTTTTTCTCTGTGTGTGCACTGTCCAGTCCTAATTGAAGCCTTTGGTGATTATGTGTTTCATTGGCAGATATTGTTTCTTGTTATAGAAGCAAAATCAAATGTATTCATTTTTTCATAAAACAAGACTCAATGTCTAATGTCATTTTGCTTCTCAAGCAAAGGTATCCTGATTTAAGAATGTTTAAATATTTGTACTGGAAAACAAGACAGAAATACTGAGGAAGACAATCGTTTTTGCACTACACACATATCGTATGTGTTTTATGTGTGTCTCATCAGGTTATGACGGATATCATCCACTCCAGACCTTCACAAAACAAGCGCCGCCAGACCGATGAGCATCAACAAATGGGATGTAAAGCTTTCCATCTTGGATCCATGATTTGTCGTTGTTTTCTCCATGCCCGTCTCTTCAATCTTAACGTGCACGAGTGTAGACTCGCTGGTGGGCTTCGTGGTCATGTGGGGACGTTCAGGTGAGACAGTCGGATCTTCAGTGTCGCCCGGATCCTCAGAAGGATGGAAGAGATTCTCACTCACTGTGAGGAAAAGAGGGTTTACAACAAAAATAGGTATAGTTTAGTTCTTCATGACCGCTTTATTTCATGTTGACTTTTAGTTGATTTGCACAGATAAAGTTTTCACATTACCACAGATATTGTCCTCACACACTGGTAGGTGTTCTGGACACTTTGAGCACGGCTCTCCAGACTCGTATGGGTTTTGTCCCATAAAATTTCCTCTGAAATGAAGGAAAAAGGAAGGATGGATTTAATAGATACTATATATGTTATGTGGTTCTAGATGGCTTAAATATCAGACAAAACAAGCCTTTTTATAAGCTTAAACAGCTAAAAATCAAGGTTGTCATATTTCTTAATTCATTCCCTTAATTCATAAATTCATCTTTAGCTGCTGACGAAAACCTATAGTGTGTATAATATATATACTATACACCGATCAGGCATAACATTATGACCTAATATTGTGTTGGTCCCCATTTTTCTGCCCAAACAGCCCTAACCCGTCGAGGCATGGACTCCACTAGACCCCTGAAGGTGTGCTGTGGTATCTGGCACCAAGATGTTAGCAGCAGATCCTTTAAGTCCTGTAAATTGTGAAGTGGGGCCTCCATGGATCGGACTTGTTTGTTCAGCACATCCTAAAGATGGTCGATTGGATTGAGATCTGGGGAATTTGGAGGAATCTGACACCTCAAGTTTGTCGTTGTGCTCCTCGAACCATTCCAGAACCATTTCTGCTTTGTGGCTGCGCATTATCTGCTGAAAGAGCCACAGACACCAGGGAGTACCGTTTCCATGAAAGGGTGAACATGGTCTCAACAATGCTTAGGTAGGTGGTACGTGTCAAAGTAACATCCACATGAATGGCAGGACCCAAGGTTTTCCAGCAGGAAATACTGCCTCCTCCGGCTTGCCTTCTTCCCATAGTGCATCCTGGTGCCATGTGTTCCCCAGGTAAGTGACGCACACACCCGGCCATCCACGTGATGTAAAAGAAAACGTGATTCATCAGACCAGGCCACCTTCTTCCATTGCTCCGTGGTCCAGTTCTGATGCTCACGTACCCACTGTTGGTGCTTTGGGCGGTGGACAGGGGTCAGCATGGGCACCCTGACTGGTCTGCGGCTTTGCCGCCCCATACACAACAAACTGAGATGGTTCCTCTTTTAGTTAATCATCACTGTGTATTTAGTTCCTCCCTGTGTTCTGTTCAGTGTCGGTTATTGCTAGTGTCTGTCACGCATGTTGGCTTGTCATTTTGAGTTTATAAAAAATTCCGTTATTGGTCCCACTTTATATTAGGTGGCCTTAACTAGTGTACTTACATCAAAATATAAGTACAATGTACTTACTGTGTTCATATTGTATTGCAAAACACTTTTGCTGATATTGAGGTGGGAGACGCAGGGCTCCAGACTAACTTTTTTCACTAGGAGCACAGTGGCCCCCAACAGAAAATGTTAGGGGCACAACCAGAAATTTTAGGGGCGCACACCGTAAATCAACATGCTAACCAAATCTACTAATTTCCACTGTATTACTAATAGGGATCGGTATCGTTAAAGTTTTAATGGTATTACTACTCTTACCGATACTGCTTATTGATCCGGTACTTTGACAGTATTCTTACCGGTTCTTTTTATTATACTTTTTTTTTTTTTTTTTATATATATAAAAAAACATAATTAAGAACATAATTAACATGGCTTTATAATCCCAAAAGTAAAATATCTATAGCAAAAGAAACCGCAAAGTTTGAACAAAAATATAAAACATCTATTTGTAAATGGACCAGTGTGCAGGCATTCGGAAGGTCTGCTAACATTAAATATTACAGTAAAGAACAAACCTGCAAAGAAATCTAATAAAGTAATGAAATGTAAAATAACACTGCATAGTTTTCACTGTATAAATTGATAGATTAATGCTTACAAAAGCTAAAGTTATTAAATCAAGAGATGTGAATATTTTCTATTTGCCTTTTGTTCGATTCGAATTAATGGCTCAATCATCAGCAGGTTTAGACGCTGCCCCTTTAAGACCGATCGAATGTAGAACTAATAATATCATATTCTCCTATTTCTGCAAACTATTTACGCCCATTTAAGATATAAACTGTTAAAATAACTACTCTCCAATCCGGTCATTTTGACACCGGCTATTTGTTGTTTATTTGATGGTTTAGACGCGCACACGAAGCCTAAAATATTAAGTGCAAGTCGGTCCATTTCGCAGCACACACACACATAAGGCGCCTTGAAGTTGGAAACAGCGTCTCTTGCGCGGATTATTGTGCATTTAATAGCTCTTTATTATCAAACACATCCCGCAGTTTAGCAAAAGTAGAGACTGCAGTTTACAACAATCACTGAATCTGACGTTTAGTTTAGGTTTAAGGAGAAATGTGCTGTGACGGGAAGGATGTCGCGCTCGACGGAACACGGCTATAGGAATAGTTTTACCTCATCCATCTTTTTATAATTCTTGGAAGCCAAAATCGAAAATAAAATTAGATTAATATCACAGCACATACCTAAAGTTTAAGCAGACTAAACTTTTGTGTAGTTCTCTTGGCCATCGTCACTCATTAAGCTGACTGTGGTGTTGTGTTCGCTGTAGCTCCACGTGAGAGAGCGCTCTTTCTCTCTCTTCTGGATTGCGAATGGCAAAAATGCATCACGGACAAATGGTTTAATATTATCTCATATAGAGACGGCTGGCAAAGATAGAATTTGCCAGACATAACGTCTATCAATTATAATTATTAAGTGTATTTTCTTAATTTCTCCAGTACCGACAGCGGGCAAATTTACTGGTCGCACATGTGCGACTGGATGTAAAATTCAGTCGCACACTCTCAAATTTTAGTCGCAAAATGCGACCATTTAGTCGCACTCTGGAGCCCTGAGACGGGTAAGGTTAGGGACAGGTGTGGAGGTATGAGTAAGTTTAAAGGTAGGGTTAGGTGTAAGGGAAGTGTCAACAGTGTAATTATAAATGTAACTACAGATATTCATTACAGATAATAACAGTAATACATTTTTTTTAAATGTAAGTACAATGTAAAACATGTACTGTATGTACACAGTAAGTGCATTGTATCAAATGAAATGTTAGTACATAGTAGTTAAGGCCATCTAATATAAAGTGGGTCCGATACATTTATATATTTTTTAAATGTATTTTATATACATAATACCTGTGCGTATTGTCACTTCTAGTTTCTGTAAATAAAAATGTTTGACAACCATCTGCTTTGATATTACAGCAGAAATATTTTTTATTTAATTTTTATCCAAATCGACTTCGGTTAGTTTTGGTTTGGTTTCACATTGCAATTATGCGAGCGCACTAAAGAACTTTACATTACACACTTGCATCCACTCGTCATCATCTATGTGGGCTGCATCTGGACATTGATTGGTTTGTAAACGGACGTGCGTCTGACGTCAGCGTCTTTGACAAGAGTGAATGAACGGACGCATATCGTTGCCACTATTGAACAGTGTGCATTGGCATTGCTTGACAATTTTTTTCCCGTTACGTTTAAAACTGGACATTTCAAGCTTTATATACACATATCAATCATGTTTGTGAGACAAGTAGCCTGCTGAGTTTCGGTTTATTTGAGACACGCTCCAGTTCATGTGTAAAGCATGTGATCGCTCCCGCATTTATTGTCTGCTATAGACTATTTGCTTCTTATTTATTAAATCCAGGCAATTATCTGATTAAACGTTGATTAAAATTAAGATACAATTTATACAAAACGAAATTCACATTAAAGAAAGGCTTTCTAAGCAAAATCATGCAAAATTTCTTTCAAAATCCGGACCAAACAAGGTAGGTGTGAAAGGGCCCTAAGACTGAACATTAGTCTGGGGAGTCTGCTCTGTATTTTCTACTGCACAAGAGGCGTGATCAACGGGCATAGTTCAAATGACTCTGTATGCAATTGGATAGTCCTTCAACAAATCAGGCCAACGATCCATCGCTTTTCTATCGTCATCGTGTTAAACCTGCCAATAGCGCACCAGGTGGATAAGCCAGTTTGTGATTGGTCCCCGTTGATTTGTAACGGAAGCAGGGTAGAAAAATGTACAGGTTTCCAGCCTGAGCTGCAGGGCGAAATCAAATCGCCACAGATCAGGCTGGGTTTACCCAGTCTACTTACAAATGGTCTTGGAGTCGAAAATGTGTGAACCTCTGCTTTAGATAGTTTTAAAGCTGTGTTTCAGTATAAGATTCATAGACTGACATATTAACTCACATGATGTTAAGTTGCAACTTATACTACACTAAATATTGTAAAAAGGTGTGTTTTAGAACACACATTCTAGAACACTGAGATCATGTTAAGTTTGGATTATTGAAACGCACTTACTGAGGGTAGTAATCGCAGACGAGAATGGTGGCATTCTCGAAATCTAGACCCTCTAGAGTGTTACATAAATGAGTGGCACAGCCGATTCTGTTGCTGCCTGCCCACACCAACTGTAACAACAACAGAGAAACATCGTCACATCTGCATATTCATACTGTGAAAACCAATCAAACGCTCCGAACGCGAACGATGCTCACCTGAGTGTAATGGCCACACATTTGTTCTTCATTACAGTTATTGCTTTCATAGGTATAATCCACAATTTCTCCAAACCTGCAGTGCAAAGAAACGAGTTGTATTACTGCTTATAGATCATATTTCTGCATCCCACAGATCATTTGTATTTACTCTTTTATTCATCATTCATTCATTCATTCTCATTTATGTTTTAGTTCATACCAGTCCATCACTGCTTTGGTTGCATCAAACCTCCCAGTGCTGACAAAGAGATTTTCACCCATTTTGAGGTCCTCAAGGTCAGGGTTGTGATCCCAGATGCATTTAGCTGCGTACGATTCCGCCACCAGGCGCAGTGTCTCGTCCCACACCTTAAACGACAGAAACATCCTTGATGTTATTTGAAATTGTTTGTTAATTTTGTGACAGCAGAACAATTCATTTACTTAAAGGGGACCTATGCTCCTTTTTACAAGATGGGATAATTTTCATTGCGTGATTTATAAACACCCATCAGTTTGAAAACACCCACAAATTTAGAAACGCCCACTTTTGTTCCGCAGAGACCTCATGCTTGCCTGGTCTGCTGGCAATTTGTTTTCGCCCTGCAGTTCAGGCTCGAAACCTGTACATTTTTCATTCCTGCTTCAGATACAAATCTGCGGGGATCAATCACAAACTGGCTTATTCACCTGTCGCGCTATTGGCGGGTTTAACACGATGACGATAGAGAAGCGATGGCAAGCTAGCCTGGTTAAAACCAGACCATTCTCAGTAGTAACTGAGTTATGGTCTGGCAAAGCTTCATAGACAAATCATTTCCAAAGGGGCGTCGCTCAAATGCCTCTCGGCGCAATTGGATAGACCTAAAACCAATCAGAGCGATGAGGGAGATGACGTATGCAGAGCGACGGAGAAACATCTGAGACTCTGGCCGTTTCTCAATATGCGTTCTTGTCTGTACTTGTGTTCTCAAATAGGAAATGTCCCCGGCTTCCATTTCAGAAATCTGGTCACCTTACCTAAACCACATATTAATGTTTAATATATTATTTTTAAAATGTAAACGAAAAGAGGCAGGGTGTTTTATACTTCGTTTTATTATAAATATATAAGATAATCAATGTAGGCCTAGCTACGCGTTGCCTGAACCACATTCGTGTGGCTATTATTATTATTATTACGTTTAATTTTTATTTTTTTATGAAATGAGGCAGTGGTGTTTTATGACATATTTCATACGCGAACTTCTGACTTGCGTCCGTGACTTACCAAGTTTGACTCCGGAGAACGAACTCCCGAGGACGGGAGGACACTGCTAATGGACAAGCAGCGTTCTTGACAGTATCACTCAGTATATATTTGTATATGTAGTGCAGGCAATGCATATTATCTTCAATGCATGTTTATAACAAAACGAAATATAAAAAACCCAGCCTCTTTTCGTTTACATTTAAAAACACACACACACACACATAATAGGCTATGATTATCACTGTAATAAATTAAATATGACACAAAACACAACCCAGTCTCTTTTTGTTAAATGTCAGTTTATGTGTGATCATCCATAGCAATCATAAAAGTATAAGTAAAAGGTATAAGAAGCTATACAATAAATAAAGCAATTCAGTCAAAGTCAGCGCTAGGAGACTACAACGGTAAAGTTTAATATCTTAAAAATATAAAGTTATGAAACTTCACTTTGCCCTCAGACAAAACGATCTGTCTAGGAACAAATTATAGATTAATGAGAGTAAAGATCAGCCGTTAGATCTACACAAGACGAGACGGTTTAACCGCTACAGAGACATCAGAGCCAGCGGCAGACGGCAGAAGGACTGGCCGAGGAAAGGCGCCTCTCGGCGGGCTCAATGATCAATTGAGCGCCGCTGAACCACTGGAACTCACAACTCCGAAAACGGCAGTTCAAATAAAAAAAAGGCGCTCTCTTTATAAATAAACCACAGATTTGAGCTTTAAACAACTTCATTCACTCCTGAAAAGGACTTAAAACTATATTTTGTAAAACATTAACACTACCAGAGGACTCTCGCTAAGACCCATTCGTTTAGCCACCAAAGGGCCAAGCTGGTATCAGACTTTTGCCGAATCCAGTCGGTAAGACAGCGATAACATCTTTTTTAGATATAAAGGCTTCGAGTGTTGTTCTTTGCTCGGGTTTTAACGAAAAGGAGAAGTTTAAATCGCTTAAAACAGACGCGATAGCTGATTCGAACGAGTGATGCTCCACAGCAGCGGCAAATCTGCTTCAACGTCGCTGCGCTGTCGTCATCGTGTAAAGCCCGCCCCAACGTTTCTGATTGGTGCCCCGATTTCTGGGGTTTAGAAATGGGTTTGAATGGACTCTTTGCCAGACTACTTGCAGAGCAAATCTAAATTTGCCGGAAGTTGTCTGGGTTTTCCCAGGCTAATGGCAAGCAGCTTTTTGTTTACATTCAACATGGCGGCCACCGATTAGCGCGGCAACCCGTTGATGCCGCTGTCGCTGCTGTTTTAACCCTTAAATGCATGACTGTTTCGCCAATCATTCTTACATATTGGGGTCTTTAGCGACCCGGATCTACATCTAACATGGATGGATCTCTACCTGCCGCGATAATATAAACTTTCCTGATATTAGAGTAACAATTACAGAAGAATGAAATAAGGCATATTTCCTTTTGGAGCTTGTAAGGGTTCAGTTTGAGCAGATGTTTTATACCATTATCACTGTCCTCGTCAGAGCTCATTTCCCAGTGCATTCAGCATCTGCCTCATATTCACCATCTCAAACATATTCTCAAAACTATCATTTTCAACATCTTTACAATCAACATTTTGATCAGTGACAGCTTCTTCAGCAGATCCTGCATCATATGAAGTGACAGTAATATTTGACTGCGTTCAGTTCTTGCTCTGTAGTAAATCAGAGCCGTTTCAAGTTTTGCAGATTATACTTATTATTGTTTCATTTTTTGCCTGCGGTAACTATGAGTGAAACATCACTTAATCATTGTGTATCAGACATTGCCACCTTGTGGAATAAAGGTGAAGTGCACTTATTCAGTCATCAAAGATTAAATTATTATTGTGCATAAAAAATATATGTACAATCTTACACACCTTGGGTCGTTAGCGACCTTATACAATTTTTACAAAAAATTAATGGAAAAACAGGCATTATTATATATTTTTTTCTTGTTATATTGTTTATAATGAATTGATTGAGGAATACTAAGAAGGTTGATGTCTAACTTAAAAAAATTAATTAGGAGGAGGGTGGTGAATGTCGTCCCGGGTCGCTAAAGACCCGAGGTATGCATTTAAGGGTTAACAGATTTCAAAGGCAAGTTTTCTTTGAAAACGGAACAGAAACTTCACCCCCTTTACAGTTGTCATGAAGGGCAAAATTAGCCGTATAGACCAAAACCACAATTTGTCCCAGACTGTAAACATGTTGTATTCTGCTGTAAAGTTGGGCGTTTTAACATGAGCTCAATGAGATTCTGCTCCTTCTGGAGTCTGTCTCTAGTGGCCAGTCGGTGAACAGCAGTTTAAGTCACTTCCGTATTGGCTTCAAGAGAAACTGCGGGAGGTTGACGCTTGGTACAGAGTCATTTGAACTATGCCCATTTATCACCCCTCTTGTGCAGTAGAAAGACTCCCCAGACTAATGTTCAATCAAAGATTGAGCTTGGTCTGGTGATAGACAGACAAATCATTTATTATACCATGTTGTAAATGCCCATTTTTGAACGAAGCGAACGTGCGAAGTAGGGATGCACCGAAATGAAAATTCTTGGCCGAAACCGAAAACCGAAAAAGAGGAAACCAAGGCCGAAAACCGAAAACCGAAACACCGAAAGAAATTATGCCAATTATTAGTACCATTGCATTTATGGCTATGACTGTGTACTAACTTTACTAAAATCAAGACATTGCAATTGCATAAATTATTATTAAAGTTTCAAAGAATAAATCAATTACAAATTATGCCAATATTTATTTAGCACATTGCAACAATGCACAGTATAAAATAAAATTCAAACAAAAATGTTTAACTTGACCCCACTCATTTGTGCATTAAATAATAATTTACAGGCCTACAGAAAGGTTTTAAAATTAAATGTTCTCTCATAAAAACAAAGTGCATTTAGGTCTAGTGCATTTCAATTTTTTCTCTGTAGGACTACTACAAGAAAGTGCATTCAGAACAGGTGCATTAGGTCTAATAATCAACACTCAAATAACATAGTACGCAAACATGTAAACTTTACATAAGGCAGTTTTTGCAATAACTTCTAAATCTGATTATAAAATAGTTTTTTATCCAATTGGTTGTTGAAATATAATCATTATATACACAGTGTGTGTCATTTTCATGACAGGTTTATTTAACATGCATGAAATAATCAAGACATCACTAACAGGTTAAGTAGAATATAATGAATATAACGGCTAATATAGAGCATATATTTAGTGAAAGAGTTGATTTACTTTAGTGAATAAAATTTTGTGGACACTGAATGACTGCCTGAGGTAAATGTGATGCTAAAGTTACATGACATTTGTTTGGTTTACAGCAGTTATATTGACGTCTTTTCGCCATTGAAACACTGATTGAGCGATTACACCACATATGATACGTGACAGTAAGTTGTAATGTATCCTCAACACATCTTAGATGTTCATTCATGTTTATTCTTAATGAAGAGGTGATCGATCGCGCTCACAGATGATCGCGTTCACGCGCGCGCCGCCGCTTGAACTGTGATGTGATCAGTGATGCCACATTAAAGAGCGTCAAAACGGCATTTATCGTTTGAATTTCGTGATGCATGTTGATCGATGTTGGTGTGGGAACTCGGATTGAAGTGTGTTCCGCGCTTAAAACATGCCCACTGTTAAAGATTGCATTGGGAAACCGTTGGGTTTCACAGTGAAGTCTGGTCCTCTTCTCATCGAGAACATGAGCTGCTGCACTACAGCTGCACTGAACACTAGCTCTCGCTGGAGCAGACGTGGGTGTTTCTCAGATATACTGAAACACGTCCACACCGCAGACATTGCTTCAGACAAGCACGTGCAGGTCGCGGTTTCTGTTTACGTCATCACAACATTTCGGCCATGTTGTTTCGGTGATAAAAGTCTTTCGGCCGAAAACCGAAAATGCACTTTTGGGCCATTTTCGGCCGAAAATTTTCGGTGGCCGAATATTCGGTGCATCCCTAGTGCGAAGACTAATACGAACCCCCTTTACCAAAAAAAGGTAAAACAATGATCTGGGACGATTTTGAAGTTGGAGGAGAAAATGACATTTTTTCCAACAATCAACAACTTTTTGATTTGTCCACTTGTAAACATTGGGTCGGTACTTCCGCTTACGTCACGTGTGACCTTTCCAATGTGATTGCGTAATGCGTGGCGCGTCGCAGAGCAGCGCAAGACTAGCAATTGTGGTTAAAAAGTATATAAATGTTTAATATTTTTTGAAAATGGCCGAAGGTTTCGCTAGATAAGACCCTATTCCTCGGCTGGGATCGTGCAGAGCCTCTGAAGCCCTTCCTTTGAAACTGCATTGATTTGGACCTTCAACCATTGGTTGACATTGAAGTCCATTATGTGGAGAAAAATCCTTTTTCTTCATTTCTTTTCGACTGAAGAAAGAAAGACATGAACCTCTTGGATGAGATGGGGGTGAGTAAATTATCAGGACATTTTAATTTTGAAGTGAACTAATCCTTTAAGACATAATCGACCATGTTTATATACTACTCATACTTTCAAGTGAAAGAAGAAAGAACGAAAGAGGGCACAATTTAGTATTTGCGCACTGAGCTTTGCTTTCCTTATTCATTTTTCCTTTTCATTTTGCAGAGACCCAACATGGCCCGGCATGTTGTTGTTTGTACAATCCACTCTATTGTTGTGTAAATGTAATCGAACAAAACATGTTTCACAAGACGCCCAGAGTCTTGTCCACTGAATCTTCCCATAGTCATGCTCTGAATTTCACCCACAACACAAACACAAGAGCGCAAGTCAGGATGACCACATGGGGCTTTATTAAAACACTCACACTCAGCACAGTTCCTGCGGTCTCGTATAACATTCACATTCCTCAGCATGTCACACACACACACGTTGCGCAACGGCATTTCGTGCATCAACACACACCCACACACACTCAATGCATTCAAAATCAACCCGCTTCATGGTTTCTATGCCAAAAGTCCCTCTTTATCAGATAAAGGATGGTCTCATGCATTCACATGACACACACGTTAAGCAACGAAGGGGTTTTTACATACTTACATTGATGCTAAATGGCTTAATGCTGAGTGACTTTATTTGGGATAAGTTTCCATTTGGTAAACCACTATCATGATTACTGTATTACTTAGACTCCCTTGTGTTTTGAAGTTAATTGTGCTAATGAATAAGCATCCTGACACAATTACCATGGATATTAATGTGGTAATTGTTATTTACAGCGGTAATGAGACTATTAAAGATGTGATTGATGGCCGATGATGAGATGCTTTGACCTCATAAAAGCATCCAGAGACGCAATGGCAAAACATCAACAGCCACATAGAGAGAGAGGAGAGATCAAACTCAGACTTCACACGTGGTTGGGAAAGTTATTTTTCTATGTATCATGTGCACTCCCATTTAAAAGTTTGGGGTAAGTGAGCTTTTTTCTTTTCTGATTTACACCACTAGAACCAAAGCGAAATAAATTGTGAACATGTGTTTCTCCAGTCAGGTGCATCTCTTACCACTTTCTGCATGAAGGCGGCGCTGGGCTTAACCTGAGAGCGAAGCTTGTTGTGAATGTCCACGATGGTTGATTTCTGCTGCTCAGTCAGTTGACCGGCGACTAAACTCAGAATCACCCCGAACCCGACGCTCCGGAGGGCCACGTCCCAGTACATGCTGCCTGTCCCACTGCTCCCTCCCTGAGGAGATTAGATCAGCTGGTCGGATAAAACCTCTTCTCTTGTTCTGAGTTGTTCTCCGCTGTCTTACCCCGCCACTCGCTGTCCTCAATGCCTTCAGAGCATGTTAAAGTATCTCTCTCAGGGCTGTTAGTGTGTGTAAGTGAGAGAAAAAGTTACTACAGGATCCAAGAATGAAACTCCCACCCTTTTTATCCTGTACTCAAGCCGCCCCTTGGTCATATTACACATCTCACATGCACATAAACACACTCCACCGGTTCACTCTCCTTACCGAGCATACGTGACTCTGTCCGGCTGTCCAACAAGTCCAACAAGGGTCACTAGGTCTCCAAAGTGTTGATTAATGACTGGGTTTTAGTCACAGGGCATGTCGTAGCAGCTCTGCTTGAGGAGTGCCTGAGATAACAGGGATATGATTTGATTTGACCTGCCTGAAACGCTTCTGTACTCGTATTACTAAAGTCATATCTGCTGTACCAGGTTCTGCTCTCTCCGGTGAGGATTCACCCTTATATTAGCGGGTACCTCCCTGTGAAAGGTTACACAAGCCCAGATCTCATTTACTGTAAGTGACGCCAGTGAAATTCCTTCCTTCTTTAAAGCTTAGCTGTTAACTGAGAGGATTATTTGATTTCAAGGATAAGGTCTGAATTGTCAAAATTGACAACACGGTTGAGCTGTTCCTTTTGCCCTTCAACATGAGGAACAACATTTTAACATTATAGAGAACAAAGTACATTAAAAATAGTCGGCATCGAAACGGTCAAAAAGAGAAGGAGATAGAGTAAGCTAGAGGGAGCAACTAAAAAAGCAACTCAATTTCCTGGTTTAGATGGAGAATTAGATTTTTTTTTAACCTTTTTTGTTATTTTATTTTTTTCTAGTTGTATAATTTAATTGTATATACACCGATCAGGCATAACATTATGTAATATTGTGTCGGTCCCCTTTTGCTGCAAAAACAGGCCTGACCCGTCGAGGCATGGACTCCACTAGACCCCTGAAGGTGTGCTGTGGTATCTGGCACCAATAAGTTTGCAGTAGATCCTTTAAGTCCTGTAAATTGCGAGGTGGGGCATCCATGGATCGGACTGGTTTGTTCAGCACATCCCACAGATGCTCGATTGGATTGAGATCTTGGAGGCCAAGTCAACACCTCAAACTCGTTTTTGTGCTCTTCAAACCATTCCTGAACCATTTTTGCTTTGTGTCAGGCGCATTATCTGCTGAAAAAGCCACAGCCACCAGGGAATACCGTTTCCATGAAAGGATGTACATGTAAGGGGTGGGAATATTTAGTCACCTCACAATCCGATTCTGAATCTGGGAGTCACAATCCGATTCCAAAATGATTCTTGATCACTTTCTTTTCTTATTAATTAATTAATTATTTAACAGAAAATCTTAAAATCTCTTTTTTTTTTTTACTACATTTGTAATTTTAAGTACTTTTTAAAATAATAACAAAACAATAAAACATAAAAGCAAGTAGTAAATAATAAATATGAACAAAGAACCATATTACAAGCAATAAACAAAGAATGCTTTCAGTATTTGAGATTATCTGAACGTTTTCCATTGAAGAACTGAGTGATTTTTCAGCCCCACTTTATATTAGTTGGCCTTAACTAATATGTAGTTGCATCAAAAACTTGCAATGTACTTATTGTGTTCATATTGTATTGCAAAATACTTTTGCTGATATTGAGATGGGATACGGGTAAAGTTAGGAACAGGTGTGGTGGGATGGGTAAGTTTAAGGGTAGGGTTAGGAACAGGTGTGGTGGTATGAGTAAGTTTAATGGTAGGGTTAGGTGTAAGGGAAGGGTCAACAGTGTAATTATAAATGTAACTACAGAAATTGTAAAAACATGTATGTACACAATAAGTGCATTGTATCAAATAATTAATTTAAATGTTAGTACATAGTAGTTAATATGGAGACAGATTAGACTCATTAATAATTCACGCAAAAAAACAAGATGCATGAAACCAAATTCACGTGCACAAAAAACAATTCGCAAAATAAAATTATACATTTCACAAATGCAAAACACAATTCGTAGATTTACAACTGTGCACAAAAACTTTAGAATGTTCAAAATTTACAAGTTCTACAGGAAAGACTCGGGAGAATTATATCGACAATAGTGCATTTATTAATAGCTCAGCAAGCTGATAATATACAAAGTCATTTTGCGTAGGCCCCGTCCGTAGGCATAATCCGAGGGTATCGGATCTGCAATTCCTGCCTGAAGACGAGGGCAGGGGCGCAGCCGACCCCCCGGGAGGTATGGACGGGACCATCCTGGTGGTGGTGGGGAGGATGGGGGTAATCGTCGCTTCAGTATCTGCGAACTCAAACGTGTGTAAGTACCGGGCTTTTATACAGTGAGCATGAGAATATAATTGGGTTAGAATGAAGGCAATAAGTGACGTAGTAATTGAGTCTTCCCAGCAGAACTTATGCTAGAGCTTTCATTTCATCCTGTAATGTGAATGTGCAAATCGTCATTCACGTGTGAATTGCCTTGGATTTGTGTGTGTGTGTGTGTTTTCAGTCGTACGCTTTAGCCAATCAGATTTAATCTTATCAATCGGCTAATCATAACCGCATGAGGGCCGGCCCACCTGGGTGTTACGTCATCAGCGTTCAACCACAGTTAGAGATCATGGCTAAGCAGAAGAGCTATGTGCCGGTTGATCGGTTTATTTCTGTGTTTACTGAAACTAAGATCAGTTGAAGTGACAGTTTGGTAACACTTTACTTGAAGGGGTGTGCATAAGACTGACATGACACCTTCATAATCATGACATGACACATGTCATGAATATGAAGGAGTTTGTATGCATGTTCATGACAACTGTCATTAAGTGTCATTCGCTCAATTATGTCATTTTTAATGCAAAGATGACATTATTTGAGATGTCTTTGTTATGACAACTTGGCATAAACCAATACATCATAACCCGTCATAAATCTTTTTTTCAGTGGGACAAGTTGAATTTGTCATTTAAAATGTCATTAAGTGTTAATACTCTTAAAATTATTTTATAACAGCGTCGTGAATATTTTTCAGTTCATAATGTTTTAAAAAAAAAAAAATCCTAAACCGTTAATTACAGTATCCCACACATTTATATTTATATAGCTAACGTTAGTTGATAGACTGTTGCCGTATCCGGTAGGCAAAACTTCGAACATATCTTCTTTTCTTAAGAATGACTTCAGTGCCGTTCTTTGTTCTTTTCTCAAAGAAAAGCTTAACTCCAAGTCTTCCAGAGTCGCGGCCAAAGCCGATTCAAAAGACCGCTGTTCGCCAGCTTTGTTTACGAGTAGCATGCATAACCTCCGCAAATCTGCCGTGACGTGCCGTCATTATGTTAAGCCCGCCCACCGACTCTACACACGCTGTGATTGGCCTGACCAGAGTTTGTTTTTTCCAGCTCTCAGGTCTACCGAGAGTTGCTAGACTACACTCGCGGCAAAATACATTTTCCGCCGCTATGGTGCGTCTAGATTTCTAGGCTACATCACTAGACCTTTCTCTGTCAGAAGTTCAGTACACAGTACATCAGATTTTGGTTTGATATTTAAAGCAGTCAGCAGCACGAAGTACAAGAGGTGCAGACAGAGGAAGAGCAGGAAGCAGGATATTAAGTGATGGTAAAATAATTGAATATAGTTTACTGAGTAATCTTAGTTGCATGATGTTAATTGCATCTCTATGATCAGTATGTCTTTGTCTGATCAGCATAAAAAACAGGTAAAGTAAAATTAATGCTTCACAACATTGTCCCGTGTCATTAAAAACCATGAGATGACAATACAGCACAGAACATGAAAGTACATGTGTAGTGAATAGATTAAGACATATACAAAGTATAAAAGAGAATAAAGAAACATGAATATATATGTTTGTGACTGCTATCCAGATGTCACGCCAAAGGCGTGTAATCCTGAAAAATACAGGAGAACAACAAGTGTGTAATAATAATTTAACACTGTATACTGTTGCACAAATGGCTAAATATCTTCACTAAACAATAAGTGCTCATACAAATATTTTTTCACTATGTAAAAAACAATCTCGATGAGGCCAGTGCTATGTGGGAGCTATTGTCCACCCAGATGATTGCTTGCAGTCATTTGCATTATTTGTACGTGAGAGAGCTGTCTGAGGGGCTCTGTATCTGCAGCTAAAATACAACAAAACAAGCATCATTTCCTCTTCATATGGGACATCTGATTACCACAGCAGTTACTTACATCTGTTAATATTTAATAAACTAACACTTCAACTGATCTCTAACATCTTAGTTTCAGTAAACACAGAAATAAACCGATCAACCTGCACGTAGCTCTTCTGCTTAGCCATGATCTTAACCATGATCTCTAGCTGTGGTCAAAGGCTGATGACGTAACACCCAGGTGGGCCGGCCCTCACGCGGTTATGATTAGCCGATTGATAAGATTAAATCTGATTGGCTAAAGCGTACGACTGAAAACACACACACACACACACACACACACAAATCCAAGGCAATTCACACGTGAATGACGATTTGCACATTCACATTACAGGATGAACTTGTACATTTTAAACATTATAAAGTTTTTGTGCACAGTTGTTAATCTACGAATTGTGTTTTGCATTTGTGAAATGTATTTTATGAATGTATAATTTTATTTTGCGTGCGTGAATAGTTTAATGTGCTCGTGAATTTGGTTCCCTTTTCGAAAGGGAACTCGCGCTGCGTCAGCTGACGCTACGGGGAACGCCTCCAGCGTGACAGGTGTCTGAACTACTATCGAATCACGGCAATCCTATTGACCGGAGACAGCCTATGATGTCATCAAGGTGCGACCAGGAAGTATATAAGGGCGCCTTGCAAACATGACACCGCTTTTTCGTATTCAGGGACTGTTTTGTCTGATTTGCTTCGAGTTAAGGTAATCCAAATTCATTACTGTATACACACGAGCTGTGTGTTTCTGCCTGGGATCAAGAGCATGCACAGTCAGCTCTTATCGAGTTGTTTGTTTGTTTGTATAATGTGAGCGTTTGTCAATCTGAGATCGTTCTGCTCTCATCTGATTCTCTTCCTGAGGGAAGAGGGTTTGGCTTCCGAGACTGATGATGCGGTCCCGCTCATACCGAGGCTGAGCGCGGACACACGTCATGGTTTCCCGGATAGAGCTCGTTGAATCGTCACGGGAAGGCATTCTTCCCTTTGACGATCTGGCGGCTGACGAGACTTGTTTGCAAGTGCTCTAGGGATGGCTGTGAGAAGGAGGATTAATCTTCTCACCCATCCCGACTGTGTATGCTGAGCCGATGAATGTTATGAATCGCGCTGCAGGCGGGCTGCAGCCGCCGTGTTGTCGCGTTAGAGGAGAGATAGCTCGTGTTGGACTAAACGATCGATTTCTCCCCAGCCATAATCATCGGCTCAGTTGGGCTTTCATTCCTTCCTGATCTTCCTAATTAGATCGAGAGGGCATGGAATAACTTATGTTCGGTTCATTTTCACTGATATCAGCGGTAGCGGGGAGATGGGAGAATATGGGGATGTGTCGTTGCCTCCGATTAATGGGATGTTTGATCTCGCATCTGGGAAGCTGAGAGCTCCAACCCTGCCACCTAAACGATGTGTCGTTTAAATGGCAGGGCATACACAGCAGCGGGTCAGCCCGGTGCTACTTCTTACACCATGGCGGTGTTTCGTGTGCACCAGGCCGGTTTGCTGAGGGATCTCGATCAGAGGTTGTTTTCCCTGATGCGGTGGTTGCGCAACAGGCGGAGTCTGGGCCCGAGGGCCAGCATCGCCGAGAAATAGCGAACATTTGGCAGTGTCTGAGGACCTGCATGCCACTGAGATCCGGGTCCCAGGCAGGCGGGAGGCGTCACGGTCCGAGGACCGGAGACGGGGCCCAAGGGCCAGCATTGCCTCTCGTGCGCCCCCACAGTCGGGGGTGGGGCACAGAGAGGCGGACTCCCGGGAGAAGTAGGAGCTGTATATCACAAAACGCAGTCAGCGTTCAGGATGGGTCTCCTCCCTGAGGGTGAGATAAGGAATTACATTGACCCTCACTCCTCTTCTTCATCATCTCCCCAGGCGCTTCTTACATCCGGCCTTGGTGGGTCCGCGATGATGTGCTAGGGCCCGCCTGGCTGGTCTGTGAGTGCGCCCCCTCAGGCCCGTGGTAGTGGTACACCTAAGCATACATGTGGTGAATTAAGCTTGTGGGTGGATATCATTGCGCGCCGCAGGCGAGCAGGTAAGTCCCCTATAAGGGGAAAAATTTTATATATTTTCGGACTTATGCTCCATGTAGAGGGCTTCGGGGATCGTTGTGGATCGTTGGATATTTCCTAGGGCCTGTAGTTCCCCTGCTAGGATGGATAGAACGATAAAACATTATACACCAGTTGCCTAGGCTCCATGGTGAGCTAGTATTGCTAGTGGAGAGCCAGCAAAGAATATATATTTAGAACAGCCGTTCTGTTAAGTGCTGTGGTTGTGGAACAGCTTTTATATCTCCCAGACCTTTAAAATGTGTAAGTAGCGCTGGGAATGCCACTCATTCCTGCGGGTGTGTAACGTTTTTTCTCTTAAAAAAAAAAAAAAGAAAGAGGAAAGGCTGGCCGTATATTTCTCCTAGTTTTAAGCTGGTAACTGGTAGCCGCCTCAGGGTAAGGCGGTCTGTATCTTCTCTCAGTATAAGTTCTGGAAAATGCAGGATCAGACTACGCTAGAACTACAGTTAGATCTAGAGCCAGATCTAATATACAACTGGCACTTCTACCCGAGTGCCCTTTTTGTTTGGTGCAATAGTAGTGGCCCTCTCGTACCTCGGGTATAGATCTAGATTGGCCTAGGCTTTCTAGGGATTACGGAGGCGCACGCCAAGAAGCGTTTGCGCTCCGGGTAGCTGTTCTATTTTGAATCTAGCTTTATTATTGTCCCTAATGTAGCCTCCTCTTATGTAGAGTTGTCCGGCCAAGGCCCGCCCCCTTACCTGCGTTTTGGGGCTTTCGCTAGTAATGCAGGTTGGTGCTGTGCAGAATTGATAGCGACTTAGCCAGTGGTCGTGGGACAGGGTTAAGGCCGATTTTCATATGAGTACGAAAAGACTATATGCATAGCTCAGCCCTGCCCTCCAGAGCTAGTTTTTTAGAAAGCCGCCAGCTTTTGGCAGGCTCTGGCCCTGCTTATATGCCCCGGCCAGTTGGCAGTACTCCCCTGACAAGGCAGGGTAGGTTTGAGTACCTCCACTCCTAGCTCTGTATCATTCTGCCTCACCCATGGAGTTGAGTCGAGTTGAGCAGCACTTCGCAACCTCTTGTTTATGTAGGTTTGGTCGTGAGCTCCCTTGTAGCCAGAGCATTGCCATGGCTGACGCCCTCGCACGGTATGGTAGGCCGCTATTAAAGCTAGGACCTTCATGAGGTGGGTGGCATATGTGGTACTCCCCCCGCTTAGGAGGTACAGGGCGTTTGGTTTGCCGAGTACCCTGCTATGGACAATGTGATCAGGTTTCAGTGCTTGTAGGCGCTGCCGATAAGACTGCACCATTATACAGTTGGCTCCAGAAGAAATTGGAGGCCTCCAGGATGGGTCACCCAGCTAGGCTGGGATGGATTGTAGGCCAGCTGGCTGTGAATAGCCAGCTGGGGCAGTCTTGGCAGTAGACTCCAGGTCAGGTAGTAGGCCTCAGAGACAGGCTCCCTTGCGAGTGAGTCCTGACGTTTGGGGAGGTTAGCAATTTATTAGCTGCAACCTGGTTAGGTAGTCAGCCTTGGTAGGCCTCTTGCAAAGATTCGGCCCCATGTGTATTGCGATATATATTGCTCCCCAACGATGTCGGCTTCAAGTAGCAGAATTTCCCAACTAATAACCTTAGTTAGCAGTTGGATGTTCATTTTTGTCAGCCAGCAGAGAAGCTACTGTCAGCCCAAGGTTATAGCAGCCAGTTTTTCACTCCTGCCACCAGGAAGCCGTCCCTGCAGGCCTGCTGTAAGGTGGTAGGCCCCATTAGGCCTCCCTGAAGGCAGGCTCCAATTCGCCAGTCGCTGTGTCAGCTAGCATGGGCTGCTAAGCTGTTGATGGGTGGTAGGCCGCACCAGGCCTCCCTGAAGACTCGGCGTGAGGTAGCAGGCCTCACCAGGCCTCCCTTGAGGACGCATTCTTGGGCTCAGTCACTTGGCAGGTTGTGATGAACCGTTGGCAGGTAGTAGGCCTCACCAGGCCTCCCTGAAGGAGGGCTCCTGTTTGCCAGTCGGCGTGCCAGCTAGCACAGGAACTGCTAGGCTGTTGCTGGGTAGTAGGCCGCACTAGGCCTCCCTGAAGACTGGTCGTAATGTAGTAGGCCTCGCCGGGCCTTCCTGAGGGCCTGCTATCAGGTTGTAGGCCTTACTAGGCCTATCCAACTCTTGTCACATAAGGTAGTAGGCCTCACCAGGCCTCCTTAAGGGCATGTCCCTGGGCTCCAGTCACCTGAGAAACAGTTAGCACGAGTCACTAGCAGGTAGCAGGCCGCACTGGGCCTCCCTGCAGGCCCGCTATCAGGTAATAGGCCTCATTAGGCCTCCCTTGAGGGCGAGTTCCTGAGTTAGGATGCTTTGGTAGCTAGCATAGCTTGCTATCAGGTAGTAGGCCTAACTAGGCCTCCCTGAGGGTGAGTTCCCGAGTCAGGATGCTCGGTTAACGAATGTAGCTTGATTATGAGGTAGTAGGCCTCCATTAGGCCTCCCTGAGAAAACGAGTTTCCGTTTTTCAGCTACTTTGACAGTCGGCTTCAACTGCTATCAGGTAGTAGGCCTCACCAGGCCTCCCTCTAGGTGAGTTCCTGAGCATGGTTTCTCAGGCTTCTCTGGCATATACTCCTATCATACAATGGGCCTCACTAGGCCTTCCTAACAGATTTTTTGTTCTCAGTTTGAGGACCGTTAACTGGCATGACGCTGACAGCTAGTGGTGACCTGCTATCAGTGATCCGGCCCTTAGCCGGCAGCATCTAGTAAGGTCATACCCTAGCGCGACTGGTGTCGCTTCTGCCACTTGGTCCCCAAGGAGGGGATTTCAGCCTGCAACCTGGTTTACCTACCGGGCAGCCCCCTTTAAGCTCCCCTCTTTTCGGAGGGTCGTATGTGAGCCCGAAGCTGCCTGGGCCTGATCAGATGGTCGTAGGCCCCTAGGGTGGCCTACCAATTAGATCAGCTTAGAGGCCAGTCTGGCCTCCTGAGTGTTTCTATTTGATAATAGCTCAGTAGATCCTAGGATCGATCAGATTAACTCCCCTCGCTGGCAAGGGTAGAAAGCGCTGTGCTGAGTACTGCTCTCCGGGATTCCCGTCTCTGAGATCTGGTCTGAGGAGGACATTGCCATTCTGCAGTTCCTTGGACTGGATGCCTCTCCAGGAGGCGAGTATCCAGAGGCTTTGTTATCGAACAGACAGGGATGGCCCGGCTGAAGCGCCCGTTAAAAAAGGCACCAAGCTAGGCCTCCTTGGTGGCGGTAGTGGCTGGCTGGGGCGCCCTAGGGCCCCCTAGCCACATTCCCTTAAAGGGGCCCCCTTTTTTCGAATGGGTTGGATCCAGGCCTTTGAGCGGCCTGGGTAGAACTTCTCTAAGTGTTCGAAGCTTCCTACTCAGGCTTATAGCTTGGGCTATGACCGTAGGGAATGCTGTCACTGACAGCCTTGTGTGACCAGAGGGGGAGTGGTTCAGGCATTTCAATTGAATTTGCTTGTCCTGACAGTGTCACTGCCAGTGGGCATGCACTCCCCTCGGCATGGCGGCGTGGGTATATCGTTCCCCGTAGCGTCAGCTGACGCAGCGCGAGTTCCCTTTCGAAAGGGAATGTCTCCGGTTACGTATGTAACCTAGGTTCCCTGAGAACAGGGAACGAGACGTTGCGTCGCTTTGCCATGTCGCTTTGCAAGCGACGTACACACACCCGGCCATTCACGTGATGTAAAAAAAACGTGATTCATCAGACCAGGCCACCTTCTTCCATTGCTCCGTGGTCCAATTCTGATGATTACATGCCCACTGTTCGTGCTTTCGGCTATGCAACCCCATACGCAACAAACTGTGACGCACTGTGTATTCTGACACCTTTCTATCAGAACCAGCATTAACTTCTTGAGCAATTTGAGCTCCAGTAGCTCGTCTGTTTGATCGGACCACACGGGCCAGTCTTCGCTACCCACTTGCATCAATGAGCCTTGGCCGCCCATGACCCTGTCGCCGGTTCACCACTGTTCCTTCCTTGGAGCACTTTTGATAGACACTGACCACTGCAGACCAGGAACACCCCACAAGAGCTGCAGTTTTGGAGATGCTCTGACAAGTCGTCTAGCCATCACAATTGGGCCCTTGTCAAACTTGCTCAAATCCTTACACTTGCCCATTTTTCCTGCTTCCTTGCTGCCTAATATATCCCACCCACAGGTGCCGTGATGAAGAGATAATCAGTGTTATATACTTCCCATTTCCAGGACATGCCTATTTTATCACTGGGCTGTAGTGAGACTTCCACGACACAAATCAGCACAATGCCAAATGATTTTGTCTCATTATAACAGCAGAAACAACTTTAAATACTCCGTCATTTATGGTCATACAGATAAGAGTAAGACATCATTCGAAACTGTAAAGAGTCAATATTTTTTTTCTGGACATCGCAATAAAAACAAAACATTGTGCTTCTCTCTCAGGGCTGTTAGTGTATGTAAGTGAGAGAGAAAGTTACTACAAGACCCAAGAATGAAACTCCCACCCTTTTTATCCTGTACTCAAGCCGCCCCCTTGGTCATATTGCACGTCTCACATAAACACACTCCACCGGTTCACTCACATTACCGAGCATACGTGACTCTGTCCGGCTGTCCAACAAGTCCAACAAGGGTCACTAGGTCTACATTGTTACAAGCGCTATATAAATAAAGTTGACTTGACTTGACTTGACTTGACTAGGTCTCCAAAGCATTGATAAATGACTGGGTTTTAGTCTCAGGGCATGTCATAGCAGCTCTGCTTGAGGAATGTCTGAGATAACAGAGATATGATTTGATTTGACCTGCTTGTGTTTTCCATGAGCCCACGACCTTAGCGGTGGAGGGACTGCAGTTTTGCAGATGCTCTGACCCAGTCGTCTAGCCATCACAATTTGGCCCTTGTCAAACTCGCTCAAATCCTTACGCTTGCCCATTTTTCCTGCTTCTACTCATCAACTTTGAGGACAAAATGTTCACTTTCTGCCTAATATATCCCACCCACTAACAGGTGCCGTGATGAAGAGATAATCAGTGTTATTCACTTCACCTGGTCAGTCATAATGTTTTGCCTGATCGGTGTACTTGCAATTATAGGGTTTTCTCAACTTAAGGGGTTTGTTTCAAACATTGCAGGACAAGTTACACATTGCAGTTTAATACTCAGTGTTTGGGATTTGTTTAAATCACTAAGTATGAACATTACTAATAGTGAAGCTACTTTAGGCTACACCAACAATGACACAGACACAGTGTCCAAAATCACTCCCTAAACCCTCAATCACTATTCCCTACATTAGTCCACTAATATAGTCCACTTGAAGGAGTGAATGAAAACGAGTGAGTGAATTCGGACAGCTGTTGAGTGTACATCGGTTGTCCTCTCGTTATTGCGGTGCATTGTGGGATTGAATGAGTGCACTCAATAACGTCCACTATGGTTTCGGACACCACTACAAATGGCTGTCCCCTCAAATAATACCCTATTTGAGGGTATAGGGGGCGATTTCGGATTCAGCCAGGAATTCATTCGGCACGTAACTCTCACTGTGCATTATGGGTGTTTTGTAGTCGTTGAGCATACATCGGTTGTACTCGTTATTGCAGTGCATTGTGGGATTGAATGAGTGCACTCAATAACGTCCTGAAGGAATTGAAAATAATCAAAGATATTTGATATTTGAAATCCAACAAAGAAATTTGCTTTACTGTTGTCAAACCCCATTTCCTTATCAGAAGGGCCATCTGGAAGACAATAGAGAGGCCTGTAGGCCACATGGGTGCCAAACCTTTACAGTGGGGGAAGTTTGGTCTGATTGGTCAGTTTAAATTAATACATTTGGTTTCAGTCACATGGTCAAGGAATAGATAAAAGAAGATTGGAACTGTTGCTTTTTCTCTCTTTTTCTCTGGCTCTTGAGGTCATTGGGGCTTCTCTTCTTTGCTCTCTTCTTCTCTCTCTCCCCCACTCTCTCTCAATCCCTCAGGTAACATTTTATTCGTGCTGTGTATGATTAATGGTATAATTTTATCATCTCATCCATCCATTTCGAAACTCTTTTAAGTGTAACCATAACCAGATTTTGTCATTAAATCCTTTCTATTACGAATACTGTGCTAACTAGTTTTGATTTGGTATTGACCTTGAAGTGCTCCCTATTGCAATACAATAAAGCCACATTATAGCAACGCTCTCCTATATATTTTGCTATTGTAACTGCACTTATCTCCATCGTTGGTATAAGTTGCAGTGGGTGGAAATAGACGAGAAATGTACAGTTTTCTTCCATCTTTCTAATAACGTTTCCATTTTCTAATAAACAGTCCATTCCCCCACAATGTAAATGGATGGGGTTATTCCAGTTTAGCCTGTGTAGAATCACTTTTGCCGCTCGACAGAGCAAGATTGTAGTAAATGTATGTTTGTACGGGAAGAAGGAGGCGGGAACCGGCGAACAATCAAAGTATTTAATCAAAAATAAAGACAAAATAAATATGGCGGCACAAACACAACCTACACACAAACACAAATAAACACAAAGTGAAAATAAAGGCTGCAGCCCCTCACGGACGACTGCAGCGGATAACACAACTAAAATAAAACATAACGCAAATTCCAGGCCTGGTCCTCTCTCGTCCCTCACTGTCGTCGCTCCTCCTTTATAGTCCCTCACTCCTCCGCAAGGGCCGAGATCGCTGCGGCTCGCAGCTGGCGCTCATCCTCTCGCCCTCACGGTCCCTCGGCCTCGCTGCTCGCCACAAAGATGTATAGAAAAACCGAGCCATATTGGGTCAGATTGTCCAACAGTATCTGTGACTGATAAACGGCCCAACGGAATCAATGGCCATGGGTGTCATTTTCCCATCAAAATACTCCGGGCTGCTCCGCCGACCCCCATATAGGTATGACATGCGTCTTTCCATGAAGACGTTAATTCAGTGTTCCTGAATTGACATACTTTTATCATTTTAAAATGATCATAAAAAGTGTCTTGTGCTATGAAATTAATATTTGGAGTTTACATGTCAGTGTCACACAATTATTAGAATTACTGACAATAGCGACATTTTTTAATGTACTTTTTTATAGCAACCGTCTTCATCAAAAGACTGGGTGATTTATGAAGTAGCCTAGCTATTATATCGTGTAATATTTGTGGGAGCAGCTGCATTTTGATGAGAAAATGTACAAGTGTCGTACATATAATGTGACTATCAGCTTGAAGCACAAGCATGAGCCCAGCCCTTCCCATCATGAAATAAAGAAGACTTTTGAATGTTTTGTACATTAATAACCTCACGCATTATGTGGTTATGTGATCGCTCATTGTGAAAAACTGCTTTAACAATAAATTGAGTCCCGTGACAAGTGTAACTTTATTGGCGTTTTGTTCAACAAACTTTTGCCATTGCAATTAATGAAATCTCTTTTTTTAATCTTTACAATAATACCAGCATCATGTAGTGCAAATGTTTAATTGTAATGGACGGGAATTGACGAATGGCTCCGTCTGTTTATTTGGCAGTATAAAACTTCAGATCAGGGTTTTTTAACTTACTAGAGGTGCAGAACGCCACATGGCAACTTTTTGCACCAAGCAAAAATAAATCGTAATCATTACAAAGAGTAAAGATAAAGCGTCTAACAAGGTCTACGTGCATTCATTCTAATGGCTTGTTTTCCCCCACGGCATATGGCGAATATGACGTTTTGTGGGCGTTCCCAGTAATGCAGACCAAGTCTATGTTGTTCCAAAATTGACGGCACTCATTGACATCCATAGTTGTGCTATAAAGTTTTTACTACTAGTTTTGGAAGGGAAGGTTTGATCTTTCTAGTGCTGAATGGTTTATTTTCTTTATGCTGTAGGGCGTTTTTCTAGGCGTGGACCATTTTGCAGTTGAGATATTCATTTCCAGCAGCCAGATGTACGGACATAGCAACACCAGTACTCAAACACCATAACACTGCACACGTGTGAGGCCCACGTCCAATGATGCATTGCAGCATTGTACAAAAATGCACCAAAATCCCCCATATTTTGAACCTGTTTTGTACTTTAAAAGTAATGTCACTTGTCATTCAACTCTTTTTATACTAAATGCAACACTTCATGCTTTGAAATGGTATGTATTGTGAAAAGCTATACAAATAAATGTGCACATCATAGTACACAGTCATATTTTTACGTATGCAATAATGGGTCATTTGTTTATTAGACAGAGATGCTTAGGGATGAGGAAACAACTCATCTGACCGCAGCTGAATCTCTGCTTTGTTTTTCCCAGATGTGTATCACTCATCCAAGTTTTCCAATTTCAAGTGGATCTTCATTTTTACTGATTGAAATGTGTGGACACACACAGGAGTAGAAACTATCTTTGCACAGCATGCACCAGTGACCTGCAGAAAAAGGTGAATTGAGTGTTCTTATAATATTATATACAGTGACTTCTTTTTAAAATAATGATAAAAACAATATTGTTTATACTATCCCTATTAATTTATACTACTGTAACTCTGTTTGGAGGGTTTGGTATGGTAATAATATGAATAGAAATTTAATCAAATTATAATTGAAATGATTATTATTGCAGTTTGCATAGACATCAGTGTATGGAATTTCAATTGAACAAATTATAGAGTAATTGTATTTTTTATATAGTACTCAATTTAAATGTCTATTTAAATATTTGTGGGTAAAAACGCTGAATAGTTATATGGTGAGAAAATATCACTGATCAACTTAATGATTTTTGGTCTCAACGCTAAATATGTGACTAGGCTGTAGTTAGGGCCGTGCAGAAACATATGAATTAAGCTCTTACAGTTGTGCCGTCACCATTTAAAGACGTCATTGCATGTTCCAGGAAAACTGAAGTTGTATGGTCAGTGTCAGTCACAGCGCGGTCTTTGATCTGGCAATGATTCATTTACAAATGAAGCACTGAATAGGAGCATGACAAAGGTGACCTGATTCATTACACCATTTCCCTACAATATGATTGGTTCTTTATATGTATGATTCAGCAAACCCTTCTGTCTCTAGGTAAAAATTCAATCTGGATTCCTTGAATACTTCACTTTGTTCCTCAAAGTCATGAGTTATATATTTAGCAATCAGTCTAGTTTCATTTCCCCTTTTGTTAAATTCAGATATGATTCAGACACACACACACACGCACTGACTTTGGCCTACATTTTGGGGACATTTAGGTTTCAAAAGCATTTAAATGTTAATCTTGCAAGAAAAATAAATGTTAGTTATGATTCATTAAAACCTCAATGAGTGATGTAAACGTCATTATGATTACATCATCCATGACTTCAGGGCCTTAAATTTGCCAGTGGCCAAAGACTTAAAAGGATAGTTCACCCAAAAATATTAAAAATGTTAACATTAAAAACGACCATATTCTCACTGGAGCGTCATCCGTCATCCACTGGAACGCCAGTCTCCCATGAACGCATGTAGCACAGTTAGCGGAAGTTATACTTATAAAATATGGATATTTTTCTCATACAAACCCATCGATTCGCTTTAGAAAGCCGTGTGGAGCACTTTTATGATGGATAGATGCACTTTTATGGACTTCAAAACAGAAAGCCATTCACTGCCATTATAAAGCTTGGAAGAGAACATTATTAAGTTAGGGGTGTAACGGTACACATATTCGTACCGAACCGTTTCGGTACAGGGCTTCCAGTACTGTGCACGCGTGTACTGAGCGGTTTCCGAATGCAGTCTTTAACAGTTAACAGTCGGCTTGTTTTTAACCGCAGAACGCACTTCAATCCTAGTTCCCACACGAACATATTAAGTATTCAGTCCATTTTATCACGAAATTCAAACGATAGATGCCGTTTTGACGCTCTTTAATGTGACATGAGTGGTCACTGTATAGATGCGTCAGCTCAAGCGGCCGCGTTATGCGCAAGTACGCGATCATCTGTGAACGCGATCGATCATCTCTTCCTAAAGAATAAACATGAATGAACATCTGAAGGTATGTTGAGGATGCATTACAACTTACTGTCACATATCATATGTGGTGTAATCGCCCATCAGTGTTTCAACGGCGGAAAGATAAACAGCTTGTAAACAATGTCATGAATCACATTTACCTTAGAAGTCATTCAGTGTCCCCAGAATTTTATTCACTAGAGAAATCAACTCTTTCACTATATATATGCACTATATTAGCATATATATTCACTATATTAGCCTATATATCCATTATATTAGCCTATATATTCATTATATTAGCCTATATATTAATTATATTAGCCTATATATTCATTATATTCTACTGAACCTGTTAGTGATGTCTTGATTATTTAATGTATAAATAAACCTGTCATGAAAATGACAGAAAAATAATTTTATAATGAGAAAAACAATTTTATAATTAGATTTAGAAGTTATTGCAAAAAATGCCTTATGTGAAGTTTACATGTTTGCGTACAGTGTGTTATTTGAGTGTTGATTATTATATCTAACTATAAATAGCAACTGAATTTAGACTATAAAGTTTGGGCTCTGTCCTTTAATATTATAGTAATGTGTGAGTAAGTGCTCCTTATAGGTTACAGCATTATCTTCAATAAACGTTTAGTTATAATTTAATTCATTTAAGGACAGACACATTTTTTTTTCAGTAAACAAATAAAAATAAATAAAAAGTAAAACTGCTGTTCCGAACTCGTACCGAACCGTGACTTCAAAACCGAGGTACGTACCAAACCGTTAGTTTTGTGTACCGTTACACCCCTATTATTAATATAGCTCTGATTGTATTCGTCTGAAAGAAGAATGTCATATACACCTAGGATGACTTAAGGGCAGGGACGTCGTTAGGCCTATTTTAGGGGGGCTGAAGCTACCCCAAAATGTTCCTAAGCCCCCCTAAATGATAATAAGAACAACAATAACAATTTGATTTATCAATAACCGTATCCTCATTCATATTTAGATCCAACAAATTATATATCCAGCTACAAAAAAATAGCAGAAAAGTCGGAAGTTGGACAGAAGTACAAAGAGTGTTGTGCTATGAAGATGATGCACCGCGTCTCGTTGCATATTGATGTGAACTGTGGCAGCCTTCAGAGCGTTGCAGACCGGAGCGCTACTGCAATTAACTGTAAAATAAAAAGGCATTACAAAAAAAAACGATAACTAACCAAATCTGTAATGTGTTTGGCAAAACTACCTAAAATAAAATGATAGATTAAATGTCCTTCGTTTTCGTCTTTATCAATGTCTTTCATAGAGCAAATAACGTTCACCTGCATTTCCTTTCGCTGCGTCTCTTACTCACGCGCGCCCCACACACACACACACACACACATAGCCCCTCCCCTCCGTGCACACCGCTGTCTTCTTGAGAACGAGTGTTCGACGTTGAAAGCAAGTTCGCGAAAGGTTGGTATCTCGTGAACACCTTTACACAATCACACATTAAAAAGTGGTATAAAATATTTTTAATTCAGAATATCATTTTGTCAGTGTGTTAATGTCGACCCGAGAAGCGATTGCTACTTTAGAAAGTTAACTAGTCGCAAGTTTGAGGTAAAATGCACTTGGGTTGTCGATGTCAAAACACAATATAAGCTGTGATTCAAATATTAAATAATGTTATGTCATTAGGCTATTGTACAGAGTGAATTTAGTATAGGGTGTAAAAATTGTACAGCTGTGGTATTTGTATAGGTTTAGCTCAATTTAGGTTTAGCTGTAGGATTTGTATTTTAGCTCAAAAATGAGTTGAATACATGCGGTTCTGTGTAATTAAATAGCATTCTGTGGACAACTTATCTTATATAGAGAGGAATTAATTATAGTATGCTATTACTTTTTCATACATTTACATGAGCAGACAGATAGCATTTAAGTCAAGATTCAAGATTCAAGATTCAAGAGTTTTATTTGTCACATACACAGTTATATACACAATATACAACTGGCAGTGAAATGTAAACAGGTCCGCTCCATGGACAGTGCAAATAACAGTTACAAGAAATTAAATAGAAATAGAATAAAGTTAGAATAAAAAGTATTAACATAAGTAGAATTATAAATAAATCAAGTAAAAGATAAAAATAGGAAATAAGATAAAAAAAAAAATATAAAAAAAAATATATATATAAAAAATATAAAAAATATGTGGATGATAAGTGAGATAAACTGTAGACTTAAAAATAAGTGGTTAACATAAAATATATAATATGTATATATAAAGAAGTATAATGTGCAAGGTTTATTACAGGTTGTTACGCAGTAACAATAGGGACGTAAAGTAAAGTGCAGTGCAATTGCAGTATGTGGATGTTAATGTTGAAAGACCGTATGTTTATGCGTGTGCGGGGGTGAAGTGAGTCACGTGACTGAGTTCAGGAGTCTGATGGCCTGGGGGAAGAAACTCCTCCTGAGTCTTGAGTCATTGCTTATAGTAACGCATCAGGAGCAAAGTCTGGCCTAAGTAAATTCCCCCATGCGGCTTTGATGTGTCTAAAAGCTAACATTACAGTAACTTTTCTTTAAAAGAGTAGAAATGGAAGAAGAGGATATGTCTGTCACGTTTTACTTGTTAACATCTTGGTTTCTTGACTGGTTGTTGATGTAAGTGTAGCTCTAGATGGGAGTGCAAAGATTTTGCAAAGTTACAAATACCCTGGGGCTAAGCCCCCCCAGTCTTCCAATCCTAGTGACGTCCCTGCTTAAGGGTGAGTAAATCATGGGCTAATTTTTATTTTTGGGGGAACTATCCCTCTAAGAAAATGTACCCTCCATAGATATTTTTACCAGACTTGAAAGGCAGTTATGACAACAACATTTTAGATACCAGTGAAAATTCACAATTTCACAATAGCTGCGTTGAGTCAGTAGCCTATATTGGACCCTTGAACTAGGAATGATAGCATCTGCTATGTGCTATTGAATAGCATAACTTTTTCTTCTTAGTGACCCAGAGTTAATAAAGTTTGACTACATTTATTTCAGAAGCATTTTGACCGTAGACTAGTGTTATTTATTTAATAGAATGTGTAATGACAGCAATACTAATATCAGCGATTATGCCAACCCGTTCTCACTCCCAAGGCGTCAAAATCTGTAGATGGTCAAGTGCCTTCCGCGTCACAGTGAAGACACTAAAGGCAGCCCTAGGCGTCACTATATCGACGCGCAGGTGCTCCACTGATTTCAGTTGTTTGCCCGATGCGTCACATCAAGACGCATTTAATTCTTTGCATTTGTAAAAGCAGACATGATTTTATGAATATTTATAAGCTACTTTTATATTTTGGAGCAACTAATCCAACTCATACCCTAAACCTACCCACTTTATATCAACAATATAAAACACGTAACAGGCAAATAAACGTACAGTCACGGGTATTAATTGCAAAAACAGTATAAAAGTATTAAAGGTCCCGTTTTTCGTGTTTTTTTGAAGCTTTGATTGTGTTTACAGTGTGCAATATAACATGTGTTCATGTTTCGCGTGTAAAAAAACACAGTATTTTTCACACAATTTACTTATCTGTATACCGCTGTTTTCACTGTCCTCAAAACGGCTTGAAAGATTTCCCTGTTCTATGAAGTCCCTCCTTCAGAAACACGTAACGAGTTCTGATTGTGCCAGCGGTTCCCGTGTTGTGATTCGACAGCAGCTTAGCGCACGCAGAGCGCACGTTACCGGAAAGGTCACACCTCTTACCATAACGGGGATGCATGCGCTCAATGATCTCTAAGTACAGCGTCCCTGGGAAAGCCAAACAAAGGTGACTTGACTCCGGGATGAAAATAACAGCGTCTCGACGACATGGCGACAAACAAACTATACAAACGCAACCGAACGCAACACTTCCTCTTATCCACGCGGGAGCAACAAGACCACGCCCCCTTTTTCGCGTACTCTTGTGGGCGGAGGTTAGTCAACAAACTGCTCTACTGACGTAATTAAAGCAGGATGTACAGGATGTAGTCCCAACCGGCCGTTCGCTGTAGGCTTTGAAAGGGAACTTCTGTTAAATAAAATATCTCGCTTGGCATTGAACTTTGAGCTTTATAATTTTACAGGTATTATATATGCTCTAACAGCAACATTACACACTAACTAAAGTTTGAAAAATGGGATCACGAAGAACAGGACCTTTAACTCATGTTGAATTCCAAGTCTTCTGAAGTCATACGATGTCTTTATGTAAAGAACAGAGTTGATCTTAATGTTTTAATCGCTGAAATGATGATCCCGCCGCTCCGTGAACGCACTCATTCATATCTCATTCAAATAATACACCTGACCCTTTAGCATGACGCGATTGGTCACGAGACACACAAGAGCCAATGACATTTCACTATGAAATCTGATGTAACGTTTCTTTGGGCGGGAATTTATTACATTTGAATGTGTGCATGATCTTCGGCGGATGGAGACGCTGATCGCTTTTGGGGATTTTCTTCACACAAATCAATTGTTTGGCCTCAGAACACTTGGAATATTTGTACTTTTTGAGTAAATTGTGCATGCAGTCGTATCTGCCTGTTATATCCTGTGTTTTATTAGCCTGGCTCCGCCCTCCTACGTACTTCCGCTCAATTTTAATTTTCCTTCAGTATTGGGATTGCAGTGTTTTCTCCGAACAAATTTTAACTAGTCTAATCAGCGAACAGAGGGAGTGGCTGAGAACGATGACGCTGATGTCGTGCGCTAGTTTGAGATGACATACGTCACGACCAAACGTTAGCGATTGGTTATGGCAGATCCAGAGTGACTCTGGGCAGATCCAATAGTTTTAAAAGTCAACAGAGTACCCGCCTTCAAGGATGTAAACGCTTGTTAATGGAGAGTGGCCAGACTCTCTGAACAAATGAAATGCACGAGAGCCTGGTAAGACCAGGCTAGTGTTTTATATGATACAACACACAAATGGGCAGGTTTAGGGATGGGATTGGGTTGGGTTACATGTTCAAACGTGTCTAAATAAATAAAATAAATGTAGATGTAAATAAAAAAAATCCTGGCTGATTAAATATAAATATATAATTTCATCATGACGACAACATTCCCATGCCCAATGCGTCTGTGTACGACGGCAAATGTTTCTCATTGAAATCAATTGAGTACGCCTTGGGAGTGAGAATGGGTTGATTATGCCGTGTCCAAACACTACAAAACAGAGAAATTCTGACCATTTTTGAAATCAAGAAAAACGAATGATCCTTTAAAGATATATGTAAAGTTGTTTTGTCTTTCAGATCAAGCTAGAAGTTTCCCTAATGGAAGAAGCAGAACTCATACAATAATTATATGTGATTTGTTTTGAACTGAACCACGGTAGGGCAAGACGTCTTTAAATGAAAGTGATTCACATGGGTGGAGAGCGTTTTACCCAGAGTCCTTCACTCATGATGAATCACATATATTACATATTACATTTAAAAAGACTTCACAAATTACATTAGGCGATGTCATTCACTTATTTCATGTCAGATTACTTCAAAGGTCATTGCCTGCTATTAAATAATGTCTGTAACATTATTTAACATATTCTAGTGTATTGATGTTCAAGTTTTGTCACAGGGCTGTTGCTTAGAAGTGCAATTGGGATTGTTATTGTGAATATGGGAAAGTTGTGATCGCTGCTCACCCTGCCTTTGCTTTGAGTGTAGAAACATCCAAGAGCAGTTCCAGATGTGGTGGGAGGGGAGATGGAGGTCTCTCTAGGGAACTTACGGCCGAGGCCTCCGTGATTTCAGCAGCTGCCCCGTCCCGTCCCTGATGTCATGATTTAAATGTCTCTAGCAACCACAGAATGTTCTGAGTCTGAGACAGATTTGAATTGTTCAAAGAATCTGATCAAAACATGTTCTTTATGATGTAATATTTGGGTTGGTAATAGAGTGCAACCGTCGGGTTCCAGAAGTGAAAACGGCATTCGTTTTCTCCATAGAGATACTTATACAAGCTATGATGATATATGCTTCAGTTTGCTTTGCATTATTATGTTTATCTTTCTCTGTTGTTTTTAATTGGATTATGCTGTGTGCAATGCTTCATGGGATTGTAGTTAAGTACACAGTCTTGTACTTTTGTTATTTTTGTCAGATTTTTACAAGTTTGTATGGTTGGCTTGGTTCATGGCTTATAATGATTTAATGAAGACTTCTTTAATATCCCTATTAAGTAGTTGCTTATTAGCATGCATATTACTAGGACATCGGCTATTTATTAGTATATACACTCACCTAAAGGATTATTAGGAACACCTGTTCAATTTCTCATTAATGCAATTATCTAATCAACCAATCACATGGCAGTTGCATCAATGCATTTAGGGGTGTGGTCCTGGTCAAGACAATCTCCTGAACTCCAAACAGAATGTCAGAATGGGAAAGAAAGGTTTGATTTGATCAAAAAGGTGATTTAAGCCATTTTGAGCGTGGCATGGTTGTTGGTGCCAGACGGGCCGGTCTGAGTATTTCACAATCTGCTCAGTTACTGGGATTTTCACACACAACCATTTCTAGGGTTTACAAAGAATGGTGTGACAAGGGAAAAACATCCAGTATGCGGCAGTCCTGTGGGCGAAAATGCCTTGTTGATGCTAGAGGTCAGAGGAGAATGGGCCGACTGATTCAAGTTGATAGAAGAGCAACTTTGACTGAAATAACCACTCGTTACAACCAAGGTATGCAGCAAAGCATTTGTGAAGCCACAACATGCACAACCTTGAGGCGGATGGGCTACAACAGCAGAAGACCCCACCGGGTACCACTCATCTCCACTACAAATAGGAAAAAGAGGCTACAATTTGCACAAGCTCACCAAAATTGGACAGTTGAAGACTGGAAAAATGTTGCCTGGTCTGATGAGTCTCGATTTCTTTTGAGACATTCAGATGGTAGAGTCAGAATTTGGCGTAAACAGAATGAGAACATGGATCCATCATGCCTTGTTACCACTGTGCAGGCTGGTGGTGGTGGTGTAATTGTGTGGGGGATGTTTTCTTGGCACACTTTAGGCCCCTTAGTGCCAATTGGGCATCGTTTAAATGCCACGGCCTACCTGAGCATTGTTTCTGACCATGTCCATCCCTTTATGACCACCATGTACCCATACTCTGATGGCTACTTCCAGCAGGATAATGCACCATGTCACAAAGCTCGAATAATTTCAAATTGGTTTCTTGAACATGACAATGAGTTCACTGTACTAAAATGGCCCCCACAGTCACCAGATCTCAACCCAATAGAGCATCTTTGGGATGTGGTGGAACGGGAGCTTCGTGCCCTGGATGTGCATCCCACAAATCTCCATCAACTGCAAGATGCTATCCTATCAATATGGGCCAACATTTCTAAAGAATGCTTTCAGCACCTTGTTGAATCAATGCCACGTAGAATTAAGGCAGTTCTGAAGGCGAAAGGGGGTCAAACACAGTATTAGTATGGTGTTCCTAATAATCCTTTAGGTGAGTGTATAAAGCACATATTAATGCCTTATTCTGCATGAACATCCCTTAATCTTACCCAACTACCTTAACTATTAATAAGCAGTAGGAGTTTATTGAGGATAAAGTCGTAGTTAATAGTGAGAACTGGACCCTAATCTAAAGTGTGAATGGAAAAATACTTCTGGTAAAAGGCAACGGGCACTGTTGCAATCTATACACCCTTTTTTCTACGTCCCCATGATGCTTTGCGCAAATTATGGGACAAACTTCTGTTTGAGTGATAATTCAAAGTGATTTCCGTCATTGTGACAGACGATGAATATAGTATTTACCTGCTTTAGAAACATTCCAGTAAACACTGCTGATGGAGATTAGAAGTGGAAGGGGGGGGCAATTACATTTGAAAGCATGTTTTGTTTCAGTCTTTTTGAGTGGACCTTCCCCAACCGGAAGAGCCACCTGCAAACTAAAACGTAGTAGACGTTTTTTTACTTGTTAAAAATGTGGTATGACCTGCAAATACTCTTTCTAGAATTCACACTGAAGCACTTTAAAATATATTCACATTTTTTCCGTATCAGAATGATTTCTGAAAGATCATGTGACACTGAAGCCTGGAGTAGTGATGCTGAATATTCAGCTTTGCATCACAGAAATATATTATATTTTAAAGTATATTAAAGTAGAAAACCATTATTTTAAATTGTAATAATATTTCACGATATCACAGTTTTTTCTGTATTTTTGATCAAATAATTGCAGGCTTGATGAGCATGAGAAACTTCTTTCAAAAACATAAAAAATGGTAATGTTCCCAAACCTGTGTGTATATACAACTATAATGGCAAAAGTTTTGGGACACTTGCCTTTACCTGCACATGAACTTTAATGAAATCTCATTCTTAATCCGTAGGCTTTAATGTGGAGTTGACCCACCCTTTGCAGCTCTAACAGCTTCAACTCTTCTGGGAAGGCTTTCCACAAGGTTTAGGAGTGTGTTTAAGGGAATTTTTGACGACTCTTCTAGAAGCGCATTTGTGAGGTCAGGCACTGATGTTGGACGAGAAGGCCTGGCTCTCAGTCTCCGCTCTAATTCATCCCAAAGGTGTTCTATCGGGTTGAGGTCAGGACTCTGTGCAGGCCAGTCAAGTTCCTCCACACCAAACTCACTCATCCATGTCTTTATGGAGCGAAGCTTTGTGCACTGGTGCACACTCATGTTGTGACAGGAAGGCGCCGTCCCCAAACTGTTCCCACAAAGTTGGGAGCATGAAATTGTCCAAAATGTCTTGGTGAAGCATTAAGAGTTCCTTTCACTGGAACTAAGGGGCCAAGCCCAACCCCTGAAAAACATCCCCACACCATAATCCCCCCTCCACCAATCTTTACACTTGGCACAATGCAGTCAGACAAGTCCTGTTCTCCTGGCAACCGCCAAACCCAGACTCGTCCATCGGATTGCCAGACAGAGAAGCGTGATTGGTCACTCCAGAGAACATACTCTAGAGTCCAGTGGCGGCGTGCTTTACACCACTGCATCCCACGCTTTGCATTTGTAACACGCTAACAGTTGTCAGTATAACACTAAGTGTGTTATATTACTCTGGAAATAGGGCTAGGTTCGACTCTTGAGAGGATACAAATTAACCTTGGGCCAAATGGTATGAAACGACTAACAGCCAGCACATTTATTGCACATATAACAAAAAAATAAAAGAAACAAATACCAGAATCCAATGAGTTAATACTTTGAAGTATCATCCCTACACAACACTTCCGAAATGGAAAAAAATCTATATTTAGTCCAGGTTGTGCACAACAGGTCCAAGAAAACCAAATAAAGTGTCCAAAAGTCCTCCTGGTTCCTTCACAAATTGGTGTGTAGTGTGAAATGTATGTATATGTAAAAGGCCTTTTTTTCTACTACCCGGGTAGTGTGTATATAAAGTGACAGCTTAGCTGAAGTGCAATAAATCTCACTTTGCAAACAGGTCCATGTTGAACGTCAGCTGTGGGTCCTTGTGGGTGGAATCGGGCAATAAAATTGTTCGGAAAAAAAAAAGAGTTTGGAGAAACAAGGTCTCTCAATCAACATCAATTGGAATTCCTTTTGAAACCCATGAACATACTCGTGCATACCAGTTAAGAACGTTCTTCTTCTCTTAATTTCTACGTCTCAGTCTACCAGCCCCTTCTGCGGCCCCTTCAGGGAAACTATGGTACTGCATAGAACTTAGTGTGAAACTTTAGAGGGTTACACATTGCACTTGGTAATGTAAGGCTTGGATGAGCTTCTTGGCCATGGAAACCCATTACATGAAGCTCTACGCACTGTTCTTGAGCTCATCTGAAGGCCACAGAAGTTTGGAGGTTTGTAGCTTTGTTGACTCTGCAGAAAGTTGGCGACTTCTGCGCACTGTGACCCTCAGCATGCGCTGACCCCGCTCTGGGATTTTGCGTGGCCTACCACTTCGTTGCTGTTGTTCCTAGTGATGTGACATTTGCGGCGTCAGAGCTTGTGTCGAGAATAAATGGGCCTGCCAGATGAAGCCCCGATTCGAGGCTTGTGTTGTTAACGGAGAAATCACGTGACCAATGACAAACGAGGCCTCAGTTTGTGTGGAATATGTCATCGGTTTGGTCGGTGTGTCGCTTTGGGTACGAAACTCGCGCCACCTTGTGTTTGTTGTGGCATTTCAGAGAAGTGTCAGGAGTAGTAGAAGTGTGAGTGTCAGAGAGTTGTGTCATTGTGGTTAATATGTGTTAGGGCTATATATTATTAAAGGGTAATTAAACCCTAAACCAACTTTTTTTAGTTAATGATCTGTAATACTGGGGCTTTATTAAAGCTGTTCATTGATTCGAGTAAATGTTTTGACATTTGAGTATAAACTGTTTTAATTCTATAAAATATGGTGTAAAACCGCCAAAGTGCTGCCCTCTTAAGGTTGAACGGTCGCTACTGCAGTTGAATTTTCCCATTGGACGTTGTGGTACATCGTGACGTAGGATGGTACCTCCAACAGCTCACTATCCGCGCCCCTGGCACGAGCTCACCACGCCCTCAGAAATGTTTCCCCCAATCACACGATGAGAACGGCTTCACTCCAGTATGAACTGTCATGTTACATGAAGTAGAAACATTATGAATGAAACTGACTTGACACTTGCTTTAACATTGTATTGAAGAAAATACGGTTAAATAATGCAGTTGTCAGTACACGTCAGGCTTTTCTTGCGATATTATTGCCGCCCGTCATGTGTACAGATAATTTTCATACATGAGACACGCTTTCAAACCCTGACACGCAAGTGGTTGCCACGGACGCAGATAGATTAGGTCAGTTCTCTTGCGCGGCTGCTTCACTAGCATCGTCGGCATCGGGAGTTAACGCAGTTTGAGCAGCGGCTCGCATTGATAAGGCTCCGGGTTTGTGTCTGTAACAGACAATCCACCCTCCTCCACTTCAGGTGAAGGTAGGAGAAATGACCGCTCTGTTGCAAAGCTGGCGTCACTCCAGTCATTCTCCATCTTTGCGACTCGCGAGTCAGACAGCTGTCAATCAATCCGTCACTGCGGGTCTCAGGTGCACGCCCTCCGCTCAGCCCCGCCCTCGGTTCGTCCCCTCTGTGTCCGCCGGGCTCGGCCCACTTTTCCAGCATTTTTTGAAAATTGCCAGTGGGTGGAGTTAAGCTCTGAGCAGGGGTTTAGTTACCCTTTAAATTATACTATCATACTCAATTATTACTATTAGGTTAGATAATTTTTCTCTAATAGAGTTTTCCTCTATTATTAGGTGTCCTTTGGCATCTGCTGGATAACACGGTTGATCACAGTATAAATAAATAATTAATTAACAGTGGGTCTGACAGTTGTCTTTGTGCAAGTAAAGTCAGACAAAGATACATGTTTTATTTTATACCCAGGCAATGGACAAATGTCTGCTCAGGTCATTGGCTCAGGACTAATGGATTTATCTGCTATTTCTTTGCACAGTAGCTAGATGTCACTAGTGAGCAATGATGAATGAAGCTTCGGATAATGAACCTTTTGGTGAAGCAATGGGCTGCCAGGCCTCAGTGGTTCAGGAAGCCTCATTTAGTTGTTCCCAATTGCTTCCACTTTGTAATAATACCACTAAAAGTTGAGCGTGGAATATTTAGGAGTGAGTAAATTTCCCGAATGGACTTATTGCACAGGTGGCAAACTATCACGGTACCACGCTTGAGTTCACTGAGCTCCTAAGAGCGACCCATTCTTTCACAAATGTTTGTAGAAGCGTCTGCATGACTAGTGCTTGATTTACCTGTGGCCATGGAAGTGATTGGAACACCTGAACTCAATGATTTGGAGGGGTGTCCCTATACTTTTGGCATTATAGTGTATATAAATAAAACATATACTGTATAATTATATTCCAAGTTAAAACAAATATTTTACAGGTTAAAAACGGATAAACATAGATCAAAAGTAAAAAGGTTTCAACATGCATCTACTATGCAGCCCATGATCTCCACTGGAAATTTCTAATCTAATGTTTTTACATTTAGTCATTTAGCAGACGCTTTTATCCAAAGCGACTTACAAATGAGAGCAATAGAAGCAACTAAAACAGTCAAGGGCAACAATATGCAAGTGCTGTAACAAGTCTCAGTTAATCTAGCACAGAACACATAGGGCAGAACAACTTTTATTTTTTTATAAATTATAAATAAACAAACAAACAGAAAATGAATTTAAACAATGATTTTTAATGATGTATAGTTTTGTTTTTGTTTCATGTCCTTATTTTGTATTACAGTCATGTTTCCTGGTTTGTCATGATTTCCTTGCCCTCATGTTATCCTTCTATGTCAGGGGTGTCCAATCCTGCTCCTGGAGGGCCACTGTCCTGCAGAGTTTAGCTCCAACTTTAATTAAACACACCTTAACCAGTTAATCATGGTCTTCCTAGGCTTACTGGAAACTTCCAGGCAGGTGTGTTGAGGCAAGTTGGAGTGAAACTCTGCAGGACAGTGGCCCTCCAGGACCGAGTTTGGACACCGCTGTTCTATGTGCTCATGTCATTGTCATGTGATTCGGGCATGTGTTGTCATTGGTTCTGTCTTGATTATTCCCAGGTCAGGGTTGCCAGGTTTTCACAACAAAACCCGCCCAATTGCTACTTAAAACTAGCCCAAAACAAGCCCAATCACATTTCAGGGGGGCTTCTCTGGTAAGGGGGGTAAAATATGTGTGTTTTTTTGGCATGATTTCCTACTAAAATTTGCATTCCTGGGGCTAAATATCACATAATTGGGGTCGCTTCAACCCAAAAAAAACAGAAAAAAAAGGGCTGTGAAAAACAGCCTGCGGCAACAGTGTTGAAGTAGCCCAATTCTTCTGAACACTGTCCCAGGTGTTCCTTCTTTGGTCATTAGTCTTTGTGTATAAATAGTCCTCATGTTTCAATTGTCTCTTGTAGAGTATTGTTCCCTGTAAACCACTGTTTGACGCGTCCAGGTCCAGGTCAAGGGTTAGGTCATGTGAATGGTCATGTGAATGCTTATGTTTATGTACACTCACCTAAAGGATTATTAGGAACACCATACTAATACTGTGTTTGACCCCCTTTCGCCTTCAGAAGTGCCAGTAATTCACTTCAGTAATTCTACGTGGCATTGATTCAACAAGGTGCTGAAAGCATTCTTTAGAAATGTTGGCCCATATTGATAGGATAGCATCTTGCAGTTGATGGAGATTTGTGGGATGCACATCCAGGGCACGAAGCTCCCGTTCCACCACATCCCAAAGATGCTCTATTGGGTTGAGATCTGGTGACTGTGGGGGCCATTTTAGTTCAGTGAACTCATTGTCATGTTCAAGAAACCAATTTGAAATGATTCGAGCTTTGTGACATGGTGCATTATCCTGCTGGAAGTAGCCATCAGAGGATGGGGACATGGTGGTCATAAAGGGATGGACATGGTCAGAAACAATGCTCAGGTAGGCCGTGGCATTTAAACAATGCCCAATTGGCACTAAGGGGCCTAAAGTGTGCCAAGAAAACATCCCCCACACCATTACACCACCACCACCAGCCTGCACAGTGGTAACAAGGCATGATGGATCCATGTTCTCATTCTGTTTACGCCAAATTCTGACTCTACCATCTGAATGTCTCAACAGAAATCGAGACTCATCAGACCAGGCAACATTTTTCCAGTCTTCAACTGTCCAATTTTGGTGAGCTTGTGCAAATTGTAGCCTCTTTTTCCTATTTGTAGTGGAGATGAGTGGTACCCGGTGGGGTCTAGGCGTGTTGTGGCTTCACAAATGCTTTGCTGCATACCTCGGTTGTAACAAGGGGTTATTTCAGTCAAGTTGCTCTTCTATCAGCTTGAATCAGTCGGCCCATTCAAGGCATTTTCGCCCACAGGACTGCCGCATACTGGATGTTTTTCCCTTTTCACACCATTCTTTGTAAACCCTAGAAATGGTTGTGCGTGAAAATCCCAGTAACTGAGCAGATTGTGAAATACTCAGACCGGCCCGTCTGGCACCAACAACCATGCCATGCTCAAAAATGCTTAAATTACCTTTCTTTCCCATTCTGACATTCAGTTTGGAGTTCAGGAGATTGTCTTGACCAGGACCACACCCCTAAATGCATTGAAGCAACTGCCATGTGATTGGTTGATTAGATAATTGCATTAATGAGAAATTGAACAGGTGTTCCTAATAATCCTTCAGGTGAGTGTATATGTGTATGGTTACTTTTCAAGTTGAGTCATGTTTCAAGTTTAGTTTTCCACCACGTCTACGTTTGTATCTGTTTTCACACCAATAAACTGCACATGGGCCAGGGTGCGGACTACGGGGGAGCTAGGAGGAGCTCGGCTCCACTTAATAAGACATGGGCTCGCCTGAAAACGTGATTTGTGAAATTTTGGGGGGGTCTAAAAAATTTTTGACAATGTGTTAGTGCAATTTCAGTTTTGTGTGATCATCGTGGATTATTATGTGTAAAATTGCAAAGATATAATTAATTCATGCATGACGGCGATTTAAACCTAATTCACTTCAATAAAGATAACTATACATGCTATTCTGAAGGTGTGGTGGCGCTGCGGTGCAAAAAATGTTAACTCAAAGATTCGCAGAAAAAATATAAACAAATACCCACTTCTTGGATTTCTGGACGAACAGCAGAGGAAGCTGACCCCAGGCCTCTGTGGTCGATTCTGTGTTAAGGTAAGGCATGTTATTCCCAATTATGTTGTGGCTGGGTTGATATAGGTCGCGTGACTCTCAATGTCTTAGACCTAATTGAACGGAGGAATTACGGTATTCTTCGGTAGCCTGACGAGTAACTTTAACCGCTGTTCATGTGAACTCAAAGACAGCCGGATGCTTTGTTTATAGACTATATTTGTGGGTATATCAGTTTGTGTCGATGAAGTATAATAGGGTAAATCCTGTATTGTGATTTATCCTATATAGTGCTTGCATAAAGCAAATAGTGCACTTGTAGCTGTTATGTATCTTTGTAAGTCATCTTTTGGGGCACGAAGATTTGCTGAGATATTCTTCATGCTGCTTTTAATTTTGTTCTTTCATTTCTTCTCCTCTAGATGTCCCTATTGGGCTGACAGACTAAAGGAAAAGAGCTCCAAACCGAGATCCTTCCCACAAATGTCAGTAGCTCGGGTGATGCATGCCTATGAATACATGATTGGAAATCTGTCGATTATTCAAGTCATAACCGGGGCTAATGTTTAAAGGAGCTTTGGATGCATTTCTAAACTTTATCTATTTGGTTTTCTATTAACTGTCACAAGTTAGAAACCCACCCTGATTTAACTACAGCTAATGCTGATATTTGTGACTGTGTTTGTTCTTTTGTTTTAGTTTATTGATTTATAAAGCACATTGAAATACAACAGATGTTGAAACCAAAGTGCTGTACAAGAAATATAAGACAGAATTAAAACTAATTAAAAGGCCGTTAAAACATAAAGAACACAAATAGGTCTTCAAAGAGGATATAAACATAGAAGCGGAAGTGGAGAGGAAGATTATTCCAGTCACCTTTAGCCTAAAAACATGAATGAGGAACTGAGAGCAGGAACTGACTGATGATCGCAGGGATCCTGAAGCAGTGCACAGGTGAGAAGATCACAAATATACTGCAGGAGCAAGTCCACGCAAAGCTTTAAAAACAAAAAGCTACATTTTTAAATCAACAATGCAACCGGTGAAGAGAAGCGAGGACACTTGATTCTTGCAATAGATCTTAACTGAAAGAAAACTGCTTTTCACAACAGCACTGGTCTGTTGATCCAAACACAGTGTGGAATCAAGAATGACACCAAGGTTTTTGACACATTAGAAGAGAGGGGGCCAAACTGACTGACAGAGCCGGCCCAAGGCAAACTGTGGCCACCAGGGGGATCCCAAGAGCACATGGAATGACAGCTTGCTCTTTTCTTTTTGATATATGATCATGTCAATGGACAGTGGTAATTATACAAAAACGCATTATTAAATTTAAAAAACAAAATGGAAAATAACGCAATATTATGTTAACGGGCTGCAGGATGCAAGCAGTCAGACTTTGGGCCCAAATTTTAAAGATGTGAGCACGTGGTCTGAAGCGAAACTAAAGGTTAAAGTAAAATCAAAGCCACTTGAAGGCAAGCATTCAAAGTTAGCAAAGAAAAGTGCAGCGCTTCTAACGTTTTTATTTTAAAGGATGTCAATGGATGAGAGGCTTCACTACACTCTAAAAAATGTAACAAAAAATAAAAATAAACAAAGTTGGGTTGAAAATGGATTAACCCAGCGGTTGGGTTGTTTTAAGCAAACACTTAACCCAACTGCTGTTTTTACCTAGCGATTGAGTTGTTTTAACCCAGCGATTGGGTTGTTTTTACCCAGCGATTGGGTTGTTTTAACCAACCCAGCGGTTGGGTTGTTTTAACCAACCTAGCGATTGTTTTTTTTTAACCCAGCGATTGGGTTGTTTAAACCCAGCGGTTGAGTTGTTTTAACCCAGCGATTGGGTTGTTTTTACCAACCCAGCGGTTGGGTTGTTTTAAGCAAACACTTAACCCAACCGCTGGGTTAAAACAACCCAATTGCTGGTTTAGTCCATTTTCAACCCAACTTGGGTTATTTTTAACCCAGCATTTTTCAGAGTGTATACTGAATAAACGGCTCATCATTTAATGAATCGACAGCCCATTTTACTAATCTCTAACATGTTGTGGATTGATCTATTTTTAGAGTGTACACCGAAAAAAAAAAAAAAGCTTTTTTATAAGAGAAGTTACAGACAGGTATGTTTCAGATTATGGCCCTTGGTATCTGCAAACAGTTGCCCTGTCCAAATACACACACTTGCGGTCTTTGCTCTTGACCTCTTGTCTGCTTACATGACGTATTTCCTGTATTTATTTGGTCTGGACATGATCCGTTGTGGAGCAACTATGCTCATACCAGAGCTGTTCGGACCAATCAAATTGTCAGGACGGGCTTAATACGATGATGCACAGATGATCAACAGTAGTGTAATCATCCACGTCACCAAAGAGCGCTTGGGTTGAATTTGTTTACTAAACGGAGAACTTGTTCGTATATGCGTTCACCTTTACTATTTCTCTCAGAAATGATGATGGTGTTGTAAGGACTCTGTGTATCCTTAAATTCTTTAAACAACACCAGCAAAGATCGTTTACACTCGTCTTCTTCTTCTTCTACTTCTTCCAGTGTGCATGCAGTTGAGTTCTGTTGACAATTATGCGTCGCTCAACATACGCCACTTACTCCAGGGCTCTGATTGGTTGTAGGTCTATCCAATTGAGTGCAGAGGCATTTTCTTTCCTGGTTTGGTTGAAACGCCCCACAATCACAGCCCAATGGAGCAGATCAGACTCATATTCTGACCAGAATCTGAGTATGACGACGTCAGGCTACGTGAAGACTGCATATAAAGTGTGTATATAACTTTTGATTTATCAATGAGATACACTGATAGGGCCCTATTTTAATAATGATTTTTTTTTCTGACACAAACGCATCGATTCGCTTCAGAAGGCCTTCATTAACCCCCCAGAGCCGTGTGGAGTACGTTTATAATGGATAGATGCTATTCACTGCCATTATAAAGCTTGGAAGACCAAGGATATATATATATATATATATATATATATATATATATATATATATATATATATATATATATATATATATATATATATATATATATATATATATATAAATTAAATTTTTTTAATATAACTATAAAGTATTCGTCTGAAAGAAGAAAGCCGTATATACACCTAGGATGGCTTGAGGGTGAGTAAATCATGGGGTAATTTTCATTTTTGTCTGAACTATCCCTTTAAGAACTACATTCTAAAAAATGCTGGGTTAAAAATAACCCAAGTTGGGTTGAAAATGGACTAACCCAGCAATTGGGTTGTTTTAAGCAAACATTTAACCCAACCGCTGGGTTAAAACAACCCAAATGCTGGGTTAAAATAACCCAATTGCTGGGTTAGTCCATTTTCAACCCAACTTGGGTTATTTTTAACCCAGCATTTTTTAGAGTGTAGTTTGATCAACTTGCAGTTAATCAAGGTGTGATCAATCCATCTTTTTTTAATTCCAATTAGACCGATCTATCTTTAACTGAAGTAACTTTAAAAAAAAAATTAGATAACTAACTTTTAATACTAGTCTAAGCCGTTTATCCAACCGGCCACAGAACTCAGGTACTGATAAACTAGCGCTGTTTGATTGACAGCTCCAGCGGTTGTAAACATGCGATTCTTTGATCGCTTTCTATAATTGAATCACAGTTTAAATAACAGATTATTTTCATCCTACTTAGAGAAACGATGTGAAGTTGAGCGTTTAGTCACTGGTTTCATTTACTGACACATGAGAGCATCTGACTGTACATGAATCATATCAGAAATCACTGATCACAGATCAGGCATTAGAATTAACATGTGGCATTTCTGTCGAGTCCATATCGTAAAAATCTGTTTGCAAAGCCTGCGCCGAAATTGCGACTGATTTACCAAAGAATCCAAAGAGAAATGTCCCGAATACAAATAAATAATCCTCAACTGAGACATTCACATTGAACATAAATAAGCACATTCCTAGTATTAGGATCCGTAATGTTATTTTTAGTCCAGTGATCCTGTATCTCTTCTCTCCTCGTCATCTCACTAACACTCCAGTGGGCGGAGCCAAAGTTGCAGTGATGAAGTAGGCGTTGATCTTCTTCTGCAGAGGCGGTCTTTCACCATCTAGGCACATTCCACAATGAGTCGATCTCTGGGATTGGTTACAGTTGGACCAACAAGGAAGTTTTCAGTTCTGAAACACAGGATATTATTATAGTATTATGACCTCTTATATGTCAAAAACTCAAGAAAATGTGTTTTCTCAGTTCATGAACCATTGAAGTTAATGTATTGATGAAATACTAAAAACACCGTTGTAATTTTAGCAGACGGGGGGATTAAGCCACAGTTGGTTAAGGTGGATGGAGAGAAGTTAATTCAGGCTAATCCTTGGCTTGAAACTGTAAAAGAAAGAGTGTTAGGGTTTAATCATGTTGGGACTGCTCTGACAAGACACATACGCATTGATACACGAGAAAGATCCATAAGCACTATAAGGATCCCACATATCATCGGTGTGTGCTTTTCTCACGGGCTGCTCAATCCAAAAACACCTGCAATACAATTATTAATAATCTTTTTCCGGTTTGTGATTCATGTATTTTTCATATCACAAGATGATTCATGCAAGTCATGTTAACACTTTGATTTGACGTCATTAATAATATTTTCCGACTGGGATTCCAGTTCCATTATTTTTCAATAGTACAAAAGACACTCTATAGAGAGCCTCCCTTATAATTGCCTGATCTTGTCCTTTGCTTTGTATCTGTGAGGAAATCGAGAGTGAGGTCACCTAAAAGATATCTTTGATACAAATAACATGACCAATACAGTCAAATCATAAATCATAAATGCGCTTTAATGTTTATTCCAGCACCTCAACTTTAACAAATGACCGTTTTGTCTGACTCAGGCAGGTTTACATTGATTACATACCATAAACTTGATCACAAAACCAAGTTAATGAATGACCCGGTGGAATGTCATTGTTAAACAAAAGCCATGAGCTGATTCCTCAAAGTTACAATTACTTCTGTTTGCTGTTGCTAATATAGGGAAGGCTGCAAAATATCTGACCTATTTCCCCTCAAAGGAAAGAGCATTTGTTTAGTCCCTGGAAATTCATCTTATTCTACAATAACAACATGAGTGTGGGGAAGAAGGCCTGGAATTATGACGTATGTTTAGAGTCTTTTAACATGCTTGTGTAAGTGAAATGCATTAATGAGTTATAATAACAACGTGCCTTTAAATTCCTTGGGTTGAAGTGAACCTTGCATTAATATGCTGCATATCTTCAGCAGTAGTTATTAGAGCTGGTTATGTAATGATCTTCTCATCTATGGTTAATTCATATTATACTGTCTGTCTGAAAATGCATATCTTTACTATGGCATACACATACATATTCAAATCAGTTCATTGATTGTTTTACGCTGCTTTAACTACACTGATGCTGGATTAATCAATTTTCAACCCAAATTGGGTTGTTTTAACCCAGTGAATGGGTCGTTTTAACCCAGCGGTTGGGTTAAATGTTTGCTTAAAACAACCCAATTGCTGGGTTAGTCCATTTTCAACCCAACTTGGGTTATTTTTGACCCAGCATTTTTTAGAGTGTAGGTCTGCCGGAACCGGGAACACTTCCCATAACACCTGATGTACTCGTTTAGGAGAACAGAAGAATGGCATCTACGCTAATGTTAGTCTCTCTGTTTATCGCGAGGTTTACAGTACACTCTAAAAAGCAATTGGGTTGTTTTAACCAAGCGATTGGGTTGTTTTAACCAAGCGATTGGGTTGTTTTAACCCAGCGGTTGGGTTAAATGTTTGCTTAGTCCATTTTCAACCCAGCATTTTTTAGAGTGTAGTCTGCCAGATCCAGATCAGATGGTGGACCTGCTCCTAGGCACGACCAACGCATCCCTGAAGTGTCGGCAGAGACTCTCCCCTGTAAAGTCCTCCTTCCCTTCCCCTCTGTATAGATAAAAACACATATGCACACATACGTATTCAAACACGCTTGCCTATTGGCTGAACACGTAATGCTTGCGTACATGCCATCGCCGTTTTTCACAGACTTGCCTTTTTTGGGGTTTGCGCTGGGACAATAATAGCCTGGCTGCTCCCTCCAATGTACTTCCGCTCAATTTTCATTTTTCTTCAGTACTCTGTCTGAGGTTGCGGTATATTTTCTGGTTTTCTCCGGTCAAATTTTAACCGGTCCAATCAGCGAACCGAGGGAGCGGGTGAGAACGATGACGTCGTTCTCCGGCCACCAGGTGCTTTTGCGGTGCTGTTGTCGTGCGGATCGGCGTCCGGAACGCATTGGGGTTTTTCTGTTCTAGTTGAGGATTGTGTTGTTTACATGGCGCCAAATTAAATAACGAATCAGTTTTTACAACAGAAATTAATCAATCAAAAACTTACATTAGCTTTTCATCTAAAACAAAATTAATTTCCTATTATCACTGTAAAGCTGCTTTGAAGCAACCTGTGTTGTGAAAAGCGCTATATAAATGAAGGTGACTTGACTTGATTGGCTGGAAGGTGTGCAATAAAACCATTTAATGCACAAATACTTCCAAGTCAGTTGAATCACCGTTCTATATTAATGCGCTGTTTTCATTGAAGCACACACACAAAGGCCTACATCACTCACATACAGAGAGCAGAGATCACGCTGCACATTCAGGAGCACAGACGTGTGTCATTAACACTGCACGCGATTTTTAGTAGTCCAGTGATCCTGTATCTCTTCTCTCCTCGTCATCTCACTAACACACCAGTGGGTGGGCTGATGAAGTAGGTGTTGATCTTCTTCTGCAGAGGCTTTCACCATCTGTAGGCACATTCCACAATGAGTCGATCTCTGGGATTAGTTACAATAAAAGCAGTTTCAATAAATTTTTTATATCCGTGTCTGATTCAAAGCGGGAAGAATGCTAGATCTAACGAATCGTAACTGAAGATAATAACTGTCAAATATTGCACTGCAAACATCAATAACAGCTTTAAGTTGTCAATGTTGGCAAATGACCATGGCATAAGCAGAATAATCCACGGCTAGCTGTGCATTAAACGATTTTAATGCACTTGGCGGAGGCAACCACCCTCCACTCTTCACGTTGGGCGGTTCTTTGCCTCCATGTCGTGCATTAAATTTGTTGAATGCACAGCTAGCCGTGGATTAGAGGGCTGCATTGGGATTGAGTCCCGCCAGGTCCCGCGGGACCCAACGTAAATCTCGCGGGAGCGGGCGGTTTGAATTTTGCTGCGGGCGGGAAAGGGCGGCTAAAAAAAACACAGCGGGAATCGGCGGGATAGGGAGGTTGCCTAACGACATGATGGAGAAGATGTCAATAGATGATGTAGAAAAGAACCTCAAACGAGGTATTTACAGCACAAAAGCTAAGCAAGGAAAGTCTGACATTTGGAGAAGTTTCTCAATTGTTTTGGTAGGCAAAATCATGCGGTATAACGTTATATGTATCCACATATTGCGCAGCTGGCAAATACATAGATACTTGATCATACCTCACCAAAAACGCTCAGCACTCCCCGCAGGTCAAGTTGACTGTTTGGTGTTTTTGACAAACAATACATAGAAGTTTAGTGAGTGGAAATGGATTGTTTCTAAATGTCCGTTTGCTATTTTGTGTTCACATTACGTTCTGTTGAAGCATGTTTTCTCAGGTTTCCTTTCAGTCGGTCACGTTCGACGTACGTCGGAACTGACCGACGAATTGGGATCTGTTTTTTGTTTCTCAATCTGTTTTCTGTTTTGCAAAGCAGTCTATTTTTATGTGCAAAGTTTTTGATAAAAACGAAATTATTCTTTTTTTTTACATGCAGGCCAGGGAAACGAAACAAACAACCCCATGAATCTCTTTAATAATATCAATACAAATACGTGTTTTTTTTTTCCTGCGGGACGGGAGAAGACACAAAATCAATGCATCTCTATTATTGAGCGGGAATAAATTTTGCGGGTGCGGGCGGGAGTGGACATACATATTGCGGGAGCGGGCGGGAGTGTAACACATACGTTGCGGGAGCGGGCGGTAATGGTCAGAAATTCGGCGGGTGCGGGCGGGAGCGGGATGAAGAAAACAGTCCCGCGCAGGGCTCTACCGTGGATTATCCCTTACATATTAAATGTACTTCTTTTTTGGGTTTTTTTTTAAATTTGGGTATTCCATGCACGCAATGCTACATTTGTCAAGCCTTGCCTTGCCTAGAACATAAACAATGTGGATGGAGAACTGTATCCCACAATGCAATGCGTTCGACTTTTTTAAATGAACATTGACGCTTGCAAACTATCGCTTTTTATTCACTTTGAACGTAGCGGGATGCTTGGCGCTTTTTTATTGCCTTTTTTCCGTATCACGTATTTTAATCGCATCCAAAATAAAAGTTTGGGTTTACATAATATATGTGTGTGTGTGTGCTGTGTATAATTATTATGTAAATATAAACACACACACATGCATGTATATATTTAAGAAAAAATGATTATATTTATGTATAAAGTATTTATATTTATATATAATATAAATGATATAAATAGTATATACAAATATTTCTTAAATATATACATGAATGTGTGTTTATTCAAATATACATAATAATTATACACAGTACACACACACATATATTATGTAAACACAAACAATCGATTTGACAGCGCTACAATCAAAACCTTTTCTAATCTTGACAAAAACACATATCGTCGGAAAGGTCTGAGTCTCAAGGCGACTAATTTGTGATAGAAGGGATATTTGGAAAGAAATTTATTCATATATATATATATATATATATATATATATATATATATATATATATATATATATATATATATATATATATATATATATATATATATATATATATATATATATATAAAATAACTTTTTCATACTTTAATTTTTGAACTTCAGCAATAATCTAATGAGTATCTTTTTTTAAAACAAGTCCAAACATTAGTCTATATCCCAAAGCATTCTTGCATTAGTTTGGATTCTGCAAATCCATTCCAGTCTATTCTCAAAACTGTATTCATTAGTTGGAAACAAAAACATGAAACGTGATGAGGTTATGTGACAATAATGCATGAGTATTATTGTGACATTCTATGTATTGTTTAACTTAATATTTTTAGATGATGTTTACATTCTAAACAGCAGTGTTTACTGTAAACGGTTGATGACAGTGTGTCTGAGGCGTTCAGCCAATCAGCGGCGGCTTTGCGTGTGACGCATGCTCAGATCAGCTCTGCGCTGTTGAAGATCCTCGCGCTCTGACTGCTTTACTTTAGAACAGCTGAGAGAATCTCGCAGGTGAGCGACTGCAATCCCTGACGGACAGGTAAGACTTCAACTGCCTTTTGATAGATTTTTGACGGCTTTTCAGACTCTTATAATGACAGCGTGTTGCACATGCCTTAATAATAAAATAAATAGGCTGAAAACTTAACTATGGCAGCGTAAAAGTACAGTAGGTGACAGATTAACAATGTGTCAATAGTAGTTTTTATGTCTACTATCATGTCAGTAGGAGTTTGTGTGACAGAATCCCCAAAAGCCCTGTTCACATACACTTTAAAGACGCTCAATGTATCTATTAGGCTTGTCATATGTATTTGTTAGTGAAATACATTTCATAATTAAATGTAGCTAGATTTTAATATTATGTTTAAAAAAGATCATGATTTGTTAATTTGGATTTTCTTGAAAACCAGCCTCTCTATTCATGATTTAGAAGTCATTTAATCTATATTTACCATTTCATGGCTGTACAATAAAGTAGCCTAAATCACAAACATAGCGCGTGTGTGTGTGTGTGTGTGTGTGTGTGTGTGTGTGTGTGTGTGTGTGTGTGTGTGTGTGTGTGCGCTGGGAAACATTGCATATTGTGTAAAATATTTGTGCAATGATTTCAGGATTATCATAAGCCTTTTTTACAAAAGCTCATTTGTTTAATTCATCTGATGAAGCTGAAAGCATGTTCCTTGTGGTTTTATTTAGGCTAGTGTTCAGTGCTTTTGACAGCTAAACAGCCGAGGGCTGATCATAAATCCCCCCATGGTGTAGTGTTGTTAAATGGGTGGTGTGTATGAATTATGGGCACAGTATATCTAAATATGCAAACAGAGAGGTCTGCTGCTTTCAATGTGTACTTTGCAGGTGGATTCGGACTATGTGTGTTTATTCTGGGTAAATGATTGGCTAGGACCGAAAGATAACTGGTCTTCAGGTCAAAGGCCAAATATTTCACTTTTTTTCTGGTTTTGAGCTTGTTTAACTTTGTATGATAGTGCAATTATGTATAAAATCAATTATGTATATTATACAGTTCAGCATGATTAGAATCAGAATCGATGCACATAAATTCTAAAAATGCTTATGCGCTCAATTGATAATTTTATTATATTTTATACAGGGCTCGACGTTAACGCTTGTCCGGGACAAGTGGATTTTTTTGAAGGGGCAAGTGAAAGAAAATTTGACTTGCCCGACCGGACAAGTAGCCTGATAAAACGTCATTAACAAAAAATAACTAGGGAATCACCAAAATGCAAGAATGATTCTGAATTCATTAGTGTAAGTGGCGATCGATAGTGGATAATAATATATTATATATAATGAACTGACAAATGTGCGCCGCTAACACAGAGAAACTCAGTTAACACACTGCAGTAAAAATGTAGAGTTTTTTTATATTTATAACATGATACAGTTGCAACGTCACATTACCAAGAGTGCTGTTTTCCTGAATAACATCACGACTGAAAATGACACTGATTTCATACGCCAGTTCCATAAACAATTATTAACATTAAGTCACTTACATTTTAGATGCAATATTGAGTGTTTATGTTCTATTTCAGCAGCGAAAATAGTTCCAAACAAAGATCACAGCAGAACACGTGTCAGCGCAACAGCGTGTTAGTGAATGATTCAGCGTTTGAATGAATCGGTTGAATCAAAGATTCAATGACCTATTCGTAAACGACTGCCTCATTCTTGAATGAATCAGCAGTTTGAATGAATCGACTCACTGGTCACCTGCCGCCACCTACTGGCGTTTTAGTTTCATATTTAAACATTCTTTCCAACTTTTCTTATTTGTATATTCAAAACATATTTAAAACAATCTCATAACATTATTTAATGCAGTTGTAATTTTTCAGTGTAAATTATTTTATTTAATTGGTAACAGCCCTATAGTGTCTTCTTCTAATTTAATTTATTGATCAAATGTAAGAATATAAAAGGAAAGCTGAAGCATAGCCTATATTTAATAAGATTAGGAAAAAAATGCCCTATATAAAAGGTAAAAATATCACAAATATGCAGATTTAAATATGTCAAAGCTGATTGAACACTGGTGAGAATATTGCTTCAGAATACATTTTATTTACAACACACACAAAAAAAGATTTTTTTTTCCGGACAAGCTATTTTTTTACTCGGACAAGTGAATGACAGATTTTCTTGTCAGAAGGACAAGCACATGAACAAGCTTAATGTCGAGCCCTGTTTTATACATTTTTATCCGATAAGAAGACACATTTACCGAATAAATCCCTCAATGCACAACATTCAACAAGAGAGGATGTGATTGGATGACTGGACTAACCAGCGGACCAATCGCATCGCAGCATCTTAAATGTTGGTTTGGTCTTTCTGAAATACCTGAGCCAAAGTCTGTCATTAAAATAGTTTGGTTTAATTCCCTCCCAGAAGCGTCTCACACAATTGCGTTCACAAACACAAGATACTGTAACATGGCAGTGTTTATTGCGTTTCATCTGCTGCTCTGAGATGCAAAAGTCACAGTTTCTTCCCCGATTGCAGAAACGATTTTTATCACAGATATTTTGCACCGTTTTCCCAGGAAGTGGTGATTTTGTTCTATCTTTTATGCGATATTCCAATTTTGCGCCTTTAGATGTAAACATAGCTATTGACCTTTAATCATGCTGAAATTGCAATTGGCTGTGAAACTTTCAATTAAATTTTAAACAAACACTGATGTTCTACTTTGACACTAATGTCCCTGTTCCTGCTCTCATACTATTTAAAGCCGCCACTCCCTCTAATAAGCATGAACATATTCATTTTATGAAAACAATAGTGTGTGTGGGCTTAAGGGCAAACCTGACGATACGCCGCAGAACCTGATTATGCTATTTGAAAGGATCATTGAGCTCAGTTGTCTCATTATATATCATTTCACTTAATTGCATTCTAGTCGAAGTCAAACATTCCTTAGCCCAAAAGGCAAGGTGATTTTGTTAATGCGTGAATAAATTCTGTGAACAGCTGGAATTTGCAGCAGTTCCAATCAGGCACAGTTGCATTCCTAGCTTTTCTAGGTGTCGGCCAAACCCATCACCTTCTCCAATTCTGTTGTTTCTCTCATGGAGTCACGGAGAAGGTGTGTGTGTTCTCGCAATTACCTCACCTCAGCGGCCTAAAGTATGCTGAACAACTTGAAAACTTTTGCGGTAACAATGGCTGGCATTCACACTTGTTCATGTTTCATGTTGCTGTCCTAGAGTCTCTCAGCAAGATAATTTCGAAAGGAAAGTAAAGAGAAATTAAATGTGGGCTCTGTTCCAAAAACCTAGGGATCTGTCTATCCATCCATTCACATACAGTAGAATGCATTCTTGCATCTGCGCCATTTCTTACGTCTACATGATACACACTACTGTTCATAATTTTGGGGTCAGTAAGAAATTAATACTTGCAAGGATGCATTAAACTGATCAAAAGTGACAGTAAAGACAGTTTATACATATTTCTGTTTCAAATAGTTTATATTCTTTAGAAAATCCTGAAATACAATTCATCACGGTTTCCACAAAAATGCTGAGCAGCACAACTGTTTTCAACACTGATAATAATCATAAATGTTTCTTGAGCATCAAATCCTCATATTAGAATGATTTCTGAAGGATAATGTGACACTGAAGACTGGAAAAATTATGCTGAAAATTCAGCTTTGATCACAGGAATAAATTACATTTTAACATATATTCAAATAGGAAGCAGCTATTTTAAATTGTAATAATATTTCACAATATTTGTTTTTACTGTATTTTTAATCAAAGAAATGCGGCCTTGGTGAGTGTGACTTTTTTGCAAAAACATTAAAAAATCTTACCAACCCCAAAATGTATGTCTTTGTAAACATGCAGGCAAATGTACAAAAAAAAACATGCATCATCCTGAAAAAGATTTTGACTTGAATGTTGAGAATTGTTTTCAATAGAATTGCCATTAGCATGTTGCTAAACTATCACTGCATGTTTAGTTTTTTTTGTGGAGAAAACAATCCCAGAATGCATTATGATTGGCTCAGTGAAATCTTTTTATCTTAGATATACTTAAAATTCATTCATTACTGAAAACATAAAAATGCCTAAACACACAAATATTATGTAAAGTGGTTTCAATATTCTAACTAATATATTATTTAATAACTATTTTCCCAATATGTGTGCTATTTATTATATTGTTATTTCAGTATTTAATGTAGTTTTAATTTTAAAAAGTTTAAATATACTGTATCTATTTTTTTTCCCAGTGAACCTACTCAGTTATTTCTGGGTGTTTCTTTCTCCACTGCCTTAGAATTTGTCAAAAAAGTATCTTAATTAAAATGCACCATCATTTAGCTGTCTACCTTTTGGAAAAACCTTTACTTCGGAGGTGCACCTTGATGATGCCTTAAAATGCTTCCTTCACAGGCAGCACACTTCTGTTTTTGTGGTGTATTAATGTCTCCCAAAGATGGAGACAGGAGCTTCGCTGCAGTTTAAACTTCTTCAGATTTCACCCTAGGTTTCATTGACTGTGCTAAAATCAAATTCTTTGAGTTTGAAGTGATAATATTTTTAACTGCCCGTCCACAACTGCAATATGGCCACATTGTGTTCTCTGGGCGTGGGCTTTCAGCTGTTTCATTCATTGTGGGTTTATTTTGATGTGCTCATCTGAACAGGTGTGTCAAACATGCTTATTCTTTCATGTGACAGTGAGTTTGTGTACAGGGTGGATGCAGTGTACCTCCAGGCATTTAGAGAACGTCTAGCCTTCTGTGCTTGGAGATTCATAATCGATTCACAGCCTGTGCAAATAATGCAAAACGTGCAAATCATTGTCAGCAGGTTTGCCAGGTCTGCGTAACAAAACTAGCCTAATGACCATATCCCAAATAGGCTTGCTACGATAGTCGGTGTTGCCGGTGTTACCGGTGTCCAGACTCAACACCGGTACATCACTTGCCCACCGTGGCACCGCCCACCGTCTTTGATTTTTTTATAGTAATAAAATAATTTAGTTCAGTTAGAGAACAGACAATACAAATAAAAACTGAACGTATCTGCTTAATAAAGCAGGATCCGACCGTGAGTCTCGGCAGCGGCAGGAGTCATTCATCAGATTTAAGAGTGAGGAGCTGACTGAGATGATCGCGGAAGATTTGGTTTCAAAGCGAAACGTAAAAGCGCCTATTTAAGGGAGTTTGTCATTTGTTTTGTTGTTGTGTTTTTCATTAAAAATAATAGGCCAATGAACCCACAATTCAAGCAACCTGCAGCCGAATTGGCGCTAATTCAAAACTGAAAGTAAAATGTGCACGGCCGCACAGAGCGTGCATTGTTTACTTTCGCCTTGCTCCGCAGTGCGAGCCTCCGCGCATTTTTTTGCCGCGCGCACCCTCGCGCTCGTGTGGGCGCGTTGAGTATAAACAAGGGGACGAACTGTTATTCATTCATGGCGTGCATCTCAATCATAGACTGATCAATGCTTGATCAGTGCCCTGACTACTGAACTAGGGAACTGATTGAGACGCACCCATGGCCTCACAGAGCGCGCATTTACAGACGAGCTGTCATTCACGGTGTGTGCGCACCGGCGCGTTTTCAGTTCAGAGCGGTCGTGTGCATGTTACTTTAGATTTAAAAGCCTCCGCCGGTGATACCGGTATTACCGGTGTTGTCACACATCAATTAACCGGTGGGAAAATTTCCTCACCGTCACATCCCTAATCCCAAATATCAAAATATGACTTTCCCATCACTGTTATGCAAATGAAAAACCACTGTAGTAATCATAAACACAGCCCAAAGTTAAACTGTACAGTATTTTTGGCATAAATGTATCTGCCATAATTTAGTCAAATTATACAGATGCAAATATGTACAAAATGCGTGTGTAATCCCTCCGGTTCTACTCACACCGCTCTGAGCAGGATTCGAACCGGCTTTCCGGCACGGAAAGCAGATGTGCTAACAAGGATGCTAAAGACCGCAGCCTTTATCATCAACTGCTAGTGCGCCTTTTTAGGCCAGGGGAGTGAGGTTTACTCACACAGTTCTTACTGGCTGGTCTCTGTTACACTCACGCCCCAAAAAATCTCTCCCATCCGGGTCACAGCACCAATACAACCCCTCTGATTCTAGCAGGATTCGAACCGCTGTTTCCGGCATGGGAGTAGGCACGCTAACAAGGACGTTAAAGACCGCAACCTCTAGCATCAGTCGCAAGCACTCCTCTTGAGGCCAAGGGAGCGAAATCTACTCACACAGCTCTTACTAGCTAGCCTCCATTACACTCACCCGCCTAAACCTCACTCCCAGCTGCGTCACCGCACCAATGTAACCCCTCTGGTTCTACTCGCACAGGTCTGAGGAGGATTGAAATGCCATTTCCAGTGTGGGAGGCAGGCATGCTAACAAGGACCTTAAAGACTGCATACTTTAGCATCAGTCGCTAGCGCGCCTCTTGAGGCCAAGGTAGTGAGGTTTACTCGCACAGCTCTTACTAGCTAGTCTGCGCTACACTCACCCCCCTAAACCTCACTCCAAACCGGGTCACGGCACCAATGTAACCCCTCTGGTTCTTCTCGCACTGCCCCAAGCAAGATTCAAAGCAGCATTTCCGGCATGGGTGGCGAGCACGCTAACAAGGACGCTAAAGACCGCAGCTTTTAGCATCAGTCGCTAGCACGCCTCTTGAGGCCAAGATAGTGAGGTTTACTCGCACAGCTCTTACTAGCTAGTCTGCGCTACACTCACCCCCCTAAACATCACTCCAAACCGGGTCACGGCACCAATATAACCCCTCTGGTTCTTCTCGCACTGCCCCAAGCAGGATTCAAAGCAGCATTTCCGGCATGGGTGGTGAGCACGCTACCAAGGACGCTAAAGACCGCAGCCTTTAGCATCAGTCGCTAGCACGCCTCTTGAGGCCAAGGTAGTGAGCTTTACTCGCACAGCTCTTACTAGCTAGCCTCCGTTACACATGACATGCCCTTATCCCCAAAACCATTAGCAAAACTATGTAAGATTAAATCAAATTCGACCCAGACCCTATGTTAAGAGTCTGTTTGTGAGTCTGTGACTTTTTAATTGTAGCAGTGTATATCACTATTCATATCTGTACAGTCTGACGCCAACAAGAGTTACATCAGTCATTTTTACCAAGATGATCCTGATAGGGACATTCCCTAACTGAAAAGTATGTGGCGGTAAAGTGATGTTATGAGATGGGGAATACCATTATACTGTGAACTAAACCATGGCACTGCACTGAAGAAACTTTGGTGTAGGATTTACTATAGCTAGTAAATTTCACAAATAATTACAAAGAAATGGCAAGTAACACATTGAATTAAACATGAAATTCTGAAGTAGAAAAACTGACGTGCTGCGTCTAACATTGTACACTGTATAGTAGGTACTACTTTTGGTTTGGAAAAAAAAGTTGAGTCTATATAGTAGGAATGTAATCCAGACATAGTACATCCTCCATGTTGTCTGAATGAGCCCTAACAATACTGTTTTCCACATACTAGTAGGGAATTTTTCATTTTATATCATTTTATTATTATTGCATTATCTGATTAATCTGATTTATCTATTTGTTTTATAGATTGGTCCTCTATTTTCCATCAATAAACAAAGCTCCATAAAGACCCACGTCGCTACCTGACTCGCACTTTTTGTGCGATGCCAAAAAGTGACACCGGGCCAAGGGGCGTTGCCATTGAATCTGTGTCTGGAATGGACAGTGCAGGAAGCTGTGATAGTGTGCTCAGCATCAACTCTGGATTTGTAAGTATCAAGACATTTTTTTATTTCCTAGAACATCTTAAATCAGTGGTTCTCAAACCTGTCCTGGCGACCCCTCATCACTGCACTTTTTGTATGTCTCCCTCATCAGACACACCCATTTCAAGTCTTGCAGTCTCTACTAATGAGATGATGAGTTAAATCAGGTGTGTTAGATGAGGGAGACATGCAAAATATGCACTGGTGGGGGGTCCCCAGGACAGGTTTGAGAACCACTGTCTTAAAGGGACAGTTCATCCAAAAATGACACTTACTGGCTCATTGATCCTTATACCACCTTCTAGGGTCATAGGGCTGGAGCCTATCCCAGTTTCTACTCACTGACTCACCATCATGTAATTCCAAACCTGCTTTTGCAGTAATTTTTTCCATGGAATGTTTGCATAGATCTTTTCCATACAATAGTGGCCATATCTGTTAAGCTCCATAAAGGACAACACAATAAAGCTACCATAAATGTATTCTATAGGGGCTTTCACACCAGGTAATTCTAGGAACTGAGTTATAGAAAATAACCACCGGGGTGGCTTTTAGGAAAAAGTACATTTTCCTAGTTGCGTTCACACCGCCACTAGAAACTCTGAAATGACGTAAGCCGCGCTGTTGTGACCTTTAGTTTGATGGCGTGGCGGACCTTTATTTTGACGGTGATGAGAACACCAGAGCTTGAGCACAGCGCTTTCACATTCTTAGTTCTTAAACTTATATTCTTCATTAGTTTATGATCTGTTTCACAGTCCTGTCTAATACATTACTAGATTGAACTGTTATACAAAGAAAGTGGACAGTGTATGAAAATGTGTATGAGAATTACATAATCATGTTTCACTTGGTCCCCTCAAAGTTGCATTGAATTTTCTCTTTAGCGTAAAGGTTGAGAGGTCCATCTATCACTGTTTTCCATGTACATAGAGTTAATTTCTAGAGTAAACCAATAGGTTATAATGTACGAGTGTAGACAGCTTTTTTTTAAAATGGCGGGTGCTGGTGTTTCGATTGCGTTCGGCCAATCAGCGTACGCTTACATCACTGGTAGTTCCTATTGTGCTGGGTTAGACCGTACTCTGAAGTAGGAGATAAATTAGTTCCGCCAAAAGAAGTTCCTAGATCTAAGAGTTCCAAAATCCGGGTACTTCCGCCAATAGTTTTAGGAACTATAAAAAGGTTCCTCCTATGACTGATTTGAGTATGATACAAGGGCGAGTACAATTAAAATTTTTGGGTGAACCATTCCTTTAACCAACATTGATTTTTGATTTTTAACATAAGGAACTCTCTGCTCTTTGTGATTGTCTCTGCTCTTTGTGAATCTTGGCATTTGAAAAGTAAATATTTTTCCCCTCGACACGGCTTTTTTTTCAAAGTCATTTATAATCATTTTTAATCAATTGAAGGCATCCTTGTTGAATAAAAGTATTAAAAAGCACACTTTTCTTTGTGCAATAGAGTGATGACAGTCTGGGGCACCTTTCTGCTGAGGAGAGAGCATGCCTCATGTTTCTAGAGGAGACCATTGAGTCTCTGGAGGTAGAGGAGGACAGCGGTTTATCTAACGACGAACCTGATGGCTTGTCTAATTGCCTGGAAGGAAAAACTGCTCTTCGCACATCCATCTACCAGAACAATACTGAGGGTGAGCATTAACACTAGAAATATCTGGAGAATATGGCCTGTTTTGATAATGGCTCATACAGTACATTTTCTCTTTCAGAGCTATCAGCCCGTGATCTTACAAACAAAGTGATCGGAAGAGATCGTAAACCTTCTCAGAAGTACATTGTGCCAACTCCATTACTCCTTGCCAGTGGGAATGCCAGGATAATCAGCAAACCAATGGAATCATCTCACGTAGAAGCACCTGTGGCATTAATTGATGCACCTGATGGGTTCAGATCAAGCCCTGACCATCAACAACGCCGACGGACAATTTCTGCAAAAGCTTTTTTGGAAGAAGCAACTACTAAACCAAGAATTGGACAATCAAGTGATGTAGTGGACTTGCCACCTTCTTTCATACCTGAACCTCCAGCTAGAACAAGTTTGCCTAGTGACTCTAAAGCCAAAGATGGCATTCATAAGAGTTTGGATGTGAAGTCTCAGCCGAAGCAGGAGAAGGTTTCCTCCGAGGTGCCGCTGCAATTCATTCCTCCACCCTCAGACTTCATGGATGATTCAATGAAGAAGATGAGCCTCGCTTATTCACCACTACCTCCACCTGCTTGCGATGAGCCACCAGAATGGATTCCTGAACCCCCCAAAATGGAGCCGCATGTTTCTGGTGGATCCATAAAGCCAAATGAAGTGACCAAATCAAGGAGTGTAGGCCCAGAAACGTCAAGAGGGCCATTAACCCACAATGAGATCGAAAACCTAAACAAGAAGGCCTCCATGAAGAAAGCACCTCACTTGACACCATTAACAATTGCGCATCATTCTGTGGTGGACAAACTGATGACACCTTCGCCATCTTCAGAACATGTTCCTGCTGTGCCAAAAGAGTACAGCGACCCCAAAACCCCACCAGCTGTGGCGCCCAAGCCCAAGAAACTCCCATCTAATATTATCTTCAAAAGCCACAAAGACACCGGGAGCTCGCATCCGTTACTTCTGCAGAGTGAGCGCACTCAGATGGATCCTCAGAAGGTCCGAATGGAGGCTTTGAAAAAATTAGGCTTGGTGAAGAAAGAAGAGGTTGAAACAGTCTCTCCCTGTCAATCGCCAAAGTCATCAGAAAGTCCCGCACAAGGGGACATGCAACTACGTGCAGACACTCTTAAGCACCAAGACGCAAAACGCAGGGAAGCTTCTTTGACGAGGCAACCAGTAAGGTCCTACGAGATCAAATCGGCATCACTGGAGCGCACAAAAACTGGAACGGTCATTGAACCTGCGCCACAGATGAAAAATCCAGACAGGACCCATGTTGAGTTGTCGCCAGGTCAGTTACGAAAGACTCAAGCTCGATCTCCTTCTGTATCTAGACTATCTGAAAGTCCCGTACCAGCGGACATGCAACTACGTGCAGACACTTTAAAGCGCCAAGACACAAAAAGCAGGGAAGGTTCTTTGAAGATGCAACCAGTAAGGTCCTACGAGATCAAATCGGCTTCCCTGGAGCGCTCAGGAACTGGAACGGTCATTGAACCTGCGCCACAGATGAAAAACCCAGACAGGAACCATGTTGGGTTATCGCCAGGTCAGTTACAAAAGACTCAAGCTCGATCTCCTTCTATAGGGAGCGCAAAGGACTTTGGTATTGACCATCAGGCTGATGATTCAACCAAATCGCTCCACGCTGCTGCGGGTCAGCCAGGCAACGATGCCCAAATGTTGCCCCGCTCCAATGGAATAAGCGTGATGATCTCCCCAAATGGACAAAATGGCGAGAATCGGCGGGAAGCCTTGAAGAAACTGGGATTACTGCGGGACTAATGGATGGTGCTAATGGCCTTTCTCTGGGAACTTATTTCTCAATTCATTCTGGGTATTTGGACTGTTAGCATTGAAAGGAAGAATGCTGAAAATGTCTCGCATGAAATGGACTTCGATATAATTTGTGATGCCTTTATTTTCGGCTTGGTGGTCGACTTGCATCCTTAACTACCTGCTTATGTAATTAACAAAGTTTAATATATGCACTTTCTTCTGAATTGTTTTGTTAAGGCTACGTCCACATGAATCTGGGTACATTTGAAAACGGCGTTTCCGTTTCAAAACACTGTCCATCCATTGAAGAGTTGATCGTCCACTCTGAAACATCTGAAAACACAGGAATGAAGACTGTACAACTTAACATGTATCTTATCTTGCGACCTGCTTTCATGGTGTTATCTCTTAAGTGCGTTACAACTAAATGTGTCATAGCTTTCAAATGCCTAAATTTTCAAAGGCCATACTAAAACTCGAAAATGCCATTTTCAAATGTATCCTCTTGGGATTTTTTTTTTTAAAGATCAGTTTTTGCTGGACAAAAACATTGTTTCAGTGTGGGCCAAAACTTAGAGATGCCTAAAATTGATCAATCTCGTTAACCTGATTAATATGGATGTAGCTTAAAAAATAGGAAATGTAAATACATTTTATTTTAGCATAGAATTAAGATAATTATGGTTTCCATATCACTTTCACTTGTATTATGTAAAATGTGAATGTAGTTTGCAGTATTTTCCTCCTAAAGAATTGAAACATTGCATTCCCACAAGACGAATATTCAATTATTCTATATTCTGATTATTTGTTTTCCAGTGGCTCAAATCTAATCGTTGGTGTATATATTTATTTGTTTAAAAAGTGCTATTATTAAGTTGTTCTTGTAAAAGAACATGCTCTTCATACATTACATTCATAATAATTCAGGGGATTCCTGTTAAATAAAGATTTGGATTACACTAAAGACATCTACATTTTTGGAGGAGTTACGTAAAATCTGTAAATATGATTCATATTAAACTTCGCGAAACGAGTCGGAGTGATTGTCCTCGTCTCTGACGCACAAATTCCTATCCATGTTTTCTTGTCAACAGAGTCTTGCTGAGGTGAGGTAACATTCTGTGAGTTCCTTTCGTAACATCAGCTGCTACGAGGCAGGAACTCGTCAAACCTGATCCGGTTTTGTGATCTGGGGTTAATGACCTGCTTTTCATTGTTATCAACCATTTGAGCCTTCAGTGCAATGGGCTGATCAAGTTTTCCGCTCATTTACGTGCTTTGTCAAGCGTAAGAATATCATTTGTCATTTGAACAGGTGCAGGAGTTTGTATGCCGTTTATTTTACAAAATATAATAGGACAGTAGACAAATAAGACGGAACGATACAATTCTCTGCAGTACAATACGACGGATGAAAAGACTTAAAACACTGAGGAACAAATGACAAAAAAAATATTATATATGTTATTATGACAATGACACCAAATGAAATGCCTTTGAGAGTGAAAACAAGACTATAGAGCTAGCCTACTGCAATTTCTTGAACCTGTGATGCCCTCTAGTGGAAATGTTAATGAAACGATCCATGTGAACAAAAAGTATTATTCAATTTGTTTAGGCTAATTCAATTAACTAAAGGTCTTGAATTTTTTGGAAACGTACATTTATCAAATATTTTTGTTGTTGTTGTTGTTTGTTGTTGAGAATCATAGATCCCAATTGTGATCTTAAATGTCAAAATTATGGCTCACCAGAAATATTTTGTGGATGCAACAGTGCACTGACTTTTTGATCATGCCCCTTTATTTCAAATATTTTATGATGTGTATGCTTTTTTTTTATTTTGTAAAGAAGATAATTTTTTTTCAGGTTTAGAAGACTTTATGTTTGTGTTTTTGTGGTTAGTAAAACAACCTTTGAATATCTGTGGTAATATGAATGCATTGATAAATCACTACTTATAATCATACCACAGATGAGGCTACATAACCGTCACATTTATTGTGCTTGGCAAAATTTCCAATCGGAATCCACGCGAACGGGAGTTTCCCTCGAGGTCAATATCAGATTTCGCTCATTTGCAATGCTGGCCAACAGAAAAGTTAATGTTTTGAAAGTGAGTTCTGAGTGAGTTGTGTTTTATACATCGCAATGATTTTTTGCCTGTTTAATTCCAATGAAATATCACTAATGTGACCGAACCTATAAAGATAGTTATTTTTAGCTTTCTGTCGTGACATTGCTTGCTCTTAAGTAATGTTTTATTAACAGATTTTGGGAGGAGCACGTTCAGATAATTAAACCTAATTAAACACAAGTGGAGCATGTTCAGATAATTAAACCTAATTAAACATGAGTGGTGCACATTAAATTCATAAATTTAATTGGTTTGGGTCAAAATTCCTCCCCCGGACCCGCATGCCAAATACGCATAATCTTTAGAGAGTTTAGAGTAATTCTACTCTATTTAATTTGATGTAAGTGTGAATTAATTGAACAAATTATTGGAGATTATAATTGTTTTGGTGTTGACTAAATTCCACGACACAAGTACTTTACGTTTATTCAACCAAACTTTATTTGTACTTGCTCTTGCTGTGCAAACTTTGATTTTGTGGAAAAGTTTTTATTTTATTTTATTTAAGTTAACAAAGCATCCTGTAACAAATCCTTCCCTCGCGGGTCAAAATGACCCGAAGCCCTAAAATTATACTTTTTTTCTTATATCATTTAATTTTTATAATATTTTTTTCTATTTTTTAACGCATTTTTTTGTTAATTTTATTTTGTTTACCTTTAAATTACTAGATTTGATCAATAAATAATATAATTTAAGCAAATTCTTAACATTCTTTCAACTTAAATTTAAAATAACTGTCCAATACATGCAATAATCAGCTCAAATCAGCTCAAAATATCTCACATGGGGTCAATTTGGCTGTCTCTGACGATCTCTTGTGGGAAAAAATATATATAACATGATATTTCATGACTCTTGCCACTACATGGCCTTATAGATCTATATGGAGCAAATGAGCTGTTCCGCTGGGTCCTAAAGTCAGCTCTCGAGTGTATCTATATGTAAAAATCTTTTTTAGCATTTTTAGTTTTAATTTTGAGCATTTTTTTAAAGGTCTTTCTACGTATATCCACCCATTCCATTCATTCTTGAGGGGGTTGAATTGACCCGCGAGGGAAGGACTTGCTACTTTTTTTATTTCAACCACATAAAATCCTTGAACAACAGTAAAGCCGGGTGCACACTGTGCGATTTTGGCCACGATTTGGCCGTCTGAGACAAATTTTGAAATCCTAAAAGATTTCTCTGATCCTAGGCTAAAATCTGAAGTCTTTCATGTGCACCGACAACCGATTAATGACCGTTGCGATCAAATTTTACCTCGGACAAAATTCTGGCAGTGTCAGTGTGACTTCTCCTCGGACGACCGTCAAATCAAGAACCAATAGGAGCGCAAACCCTGATGACGCATCGTCTGTTTTTTTTTTCTTCTTTTCTTTATCAAGACAAGACATTATCAAAATGAATGCCACTGCTTGTTTTTGTTGTTTGCTGAACGCTACCATTGTGTCTGTGAATGCAGCTCACCGTTACCGAACGTGTCACGGATTGATGACGTAAAACTCAGTCCGTACGAGTCTCTTGCTTGCGTCCGTTTTTCGCGCCTGACTGTCGTACAGTCTGACATAATGACAACTGAGATCCTACAGTGTGACATGTATTACATCGGGGATCATGTTTGTACAGTCTGACAAGCAACATTCACAGAGGATTTTGAAAAATCGCACAACAGGACCCTTAAGATATAAATGGCTGAATTCGAAATGGCATGCTAGCATATTATTATTATATCTGCCTTTAAAAAATGGCAGTGCTTCATTTAAAATTTGCATACTGTGCATAGTATACATACTACAGCGATAGAATAGAATGCTAGTATGATTTTCCGAACATAATCATTCTGAAAATCCGAATAACAACCCTGACAGTGGCGTCAACACTGACCAGGTGGACCCTGCAGAGAATGTAACCTAGCGCTGCTGTATCCTGGTGGGCTGGTTCATGAACAACCATCATTGTGCCCTTGAGCGAGACACCTCAGGTTACTCCAGAAGAATTGTCCTTGTAAAACTGTAAGTCACTCTGGATAAAAGCCTCAGCTAAATGAGTAAGTAGTAATTAAATATCCACAGGAGGTCCAGATGGTCGGTTTCTAGGGGTCAGAGCTGTTTCCAGCCTCTTTAATGATAAATGAAGGGAGAGCAACATGTCTTTTTTGGGTTGTTAAACAGAAGCGCCGATGCAAACTGTCCTGCTAACTCAGAAAGCTATTTCAATGCCATTCATTTTAATTCAAGGGAAATGTCCGTTGAAATGCTTTATCTGAGTAGCTGTTTGTGACATTTTATTCATTTAAAGAGGACTTTTGCCCCTTTTCAAAGTCTTGATTTTGTTTTTGGTCTCTACTAGAATTAGTTTTAATGCTTCAATATTCAAAAACATAGTATTTTTCACATATTCTCCATTGTTGTAGCTCGTCTCTTCCCAGTCTGTCAGTACTGCTCTGTATTAATTCGTGTCTCTATGAAGCCCCTCCTTCTGAAAAGCACAATGTACTCTGATTGGTCGAGTGGACTGGTGTGTTGTGATTGGTCAGGTTCCTGCCTCAACCAGGCCCCTCCCCTTTATTTAGGTATACCTTGGGCGGTAATTATTTAAATTAGGAATATTGTGACGTGTGAAGAAAACTTAAGACTACAATTGAGGCGTTTCAGGGATTTCAGAAACACTGACACTGATATGCACACTCAGAAAAAAAGATACAGTGGAGGTACAATTTTTTTCCTTGGGGAATAAAACGTATAACTGTTCCTTTAAAGGTACACAATTAGTCCTTAGGGTACAATTATACCATTGGTTTCCTCTACTTAGAGCAGGGGCAGGAAAGTTCGGTCCTAGAGAGTCGCTGTCCTGCAGAGTTTGGCTCCAACCCTGAAAGACATCTATAGAAGCTCTTATTGAGAATGAACAGAGGTTTAGATGTTGATGTTTCACATGTTTGGTCACCATTGTGGTGATCAGTGTTTCCTTTAGTTGGGCAGTTTTACTCTTGGCTTTTTATGTTTAGTTTGTGGTTTTTGTGACAGCGTTAACAAAACAAATAAATCTTTCAAATCAAAAGAAGCCATAAACAAAAATTATCATGAAGAAAAAAGTTTGACTAAACTCATCACAGACTAAAAATTTTGATAAATAATATTCACCAACAAAACTTTCTTACCACAGATCAGACATTCTGAATTTAGATTTTTAAATACATTCTAGGGGGGAAAAGTTTAGACGCACACAGATATCTAGAATCAGCATATGAATCTCAACAATGGTGACATACTTAATGCTGCAATGCATGCTGGGAGCCATGAGTTTTATACTGTGGTGGCTTAGTAGGGTTGGAGCTAAACTCTGCAGGACATCAGCTCTCTAGGACCGAACTTGCCTACCCCTGACTTAGAGCTACAAAAATGTACCCTTAAGGGTCCCACCCCTGTGACGGCCACTTGTCCTTTAAAAGGTACAATTTTGTACTCTTTTTTTTTCTTAGAGTGTAGAGAGTAACTCCCGCTGGGGGGATTTTGTAACTTTGTAGGCTTTTTCATGCTCAAACAGCAACATTACACACTAAAGAAAGATGTAAAAAAGCACAATATATGACCCCTTTCAAATTTTTGATTAGGTCTAATTAGCAGAAGAAGAGAACAGTCTGCAAAAGTACATCTTTAATACACCCCCTTCCTTCACATCTCCTGAAGAAGAGGAAGCAACAAATTTGAAGAGAATGCCTTTTATTGCGACATCCTAGAGCGCTTTAACCACAGAGACTCGGCCACACATCTGGATGAAGATGGTGAATCAGACACACAGGATGGAGGACGGCGGTGTTTCGTGCTCATGATCTCCTCAAACAGAGGTTCTGGAGATTACTGTGGTTTTCAACAGCAAAGTTACAAAACCTTTGAGGTTTACCAGCAACCCCTTCAACGGCCTCCCAGACGAACTTGCACTAATAATGAAACAGATATTTAGACATTTCTGTGAAATGACTGGACAGTTCGATGTAGAGCTGATTTGTTTGTTTTTCTGTTTGTTGATATGTGAGGGAAGAAATGTCCTAGGGAATGATAGTGAAAGCCATCATAGTCTGCGCCAGCTAAATTCCAACAAAATACTTTTCATGTGAGCGAGTGCATTATCTACTGATTGAAATAACAGTGAAACCATGCAAATAATCTGTCTGTCTGTCTGTCTGTCCGTCCGTCTATCTATCTATCTATCTATCTATCTATCTATCTATCTATCTATCTATCTATCTATCTATCTATCTATCTATCTATCTATCTATCTATCTATCTATCTATCTATCTATCTATCTATCTATCTATCTATCTATCTATCTATCTGTCTGTCTGTCTGTCTGTCTGTCTGTCTGTCTGTCTGTCTGTCCGTCCGTGTGTCTGTCTGTCTGTCTGTCTGTCTGTCTGTCTGTCTGTCTGTCTGTCTGTCTGTCTGTCTGTCTGTCTATCTATCTATCTATCTATCTATCTATCTATCTATCTATCTATCTATCTATCTATCTATCTGTCTGTCTGTCTGTCTGTCTGTCTGTCTGTCCGCTGTCTGTCTATCATTCAGTCCATCTATCTATCTATCTATCTATCTATCTATCTATCTATCTATCTATCTATCTATCTATCTATCTATCTATCTATCTATCTATCTATCTATCTATCTATCTATCTATCTATCTATCTATCTATCTATCTATCTATCTATCTATATAATCTGTCTGTCTGTCTGTCTGTCTGTCTGTCTGTCCGCTGTCTGTCTATCATTCTGTCCATCTGTCCATCCATCATCTATCTATCTATCTTTCTATCTATCTATCTATCTATCTATCTATCTATCTATCTATCTATCTATCTATCTATCTATCTATCTATCTATCTATCTATCTATCTATCTATCTATCTATCTATCTATCTATCTATCTATCTATCTATCTATCTATCTATCTATCTATCTATCTATCTATCTATCTATCTATCTATCTATCTATCTATCTGTCTGTCTGTCTGTCTGTCTGTCCGCTGTCTGTCTATCATTCTGTCCATCTGTCCATCCATCATCTATCTATCTATCTATCTATCTATCTATCTATCTATCTATCTATCTATCTATCTATCTATCTATCTATCTATCTATCTATCTATCTATCTATCTGTCTGTCTGTCTGTCTGTCTGTCTGTCCGCTGTCTGTCTATCATTCTGTCCATCTGTCCATCATCTATCTATCTATCTATCTATCTATCTATCTATCTATCTATCTATCTATCTATCTATCTATCTATCTATCTATCTATCTATCTATCTATCTATCTATCTATCTATCTATCTATCTATCTATCTATCTATCTATCTATCTATCTATCTATCTATCTATCGTTTTATCGTTCTATTGTTCTTTCAATCTGTCCATCCATTAGCCCTGTAGTCATCTAAATGCTGAGGATAATCAGCTAAACCCCGCCCCCTTGGTGTTTTTCTGGCATCGGATTTGCTGACATATCATTGGAGGGCAGAGCTTTGGGGAAAAGGGTGTGGTCGAAGGAATTGGGGTGGTTTGATTCAGTGCCTCCTTTGGGAAATTAGCAAAATATGGCGAACCCTCATAGCTGCTTTAACTAATCGTTGAAGGCTTGAGTAGACACGTTGTACTAGAATATCACCAGAGAGGAATGAGGAATCGTGGTATAACTGTCCTATGATCTTTGCAGGCCCAAGTGCCTCATCCTACAGGTAGGCCGAGACCTCATGAGAACATGTAGGCCTACTTACAGTAGCTGATTACCAGAGCAATCAACAAAGATAATCTTCAGAGCTCATATCTTCAGCAATGAACTCGGATGAAACCCTCCTCCAGGCCTAAGGGTGCAACACACTCACTGCTTTGGTTTATTGGCTCATTAGAGACAAATCTGTCTCATAAGCTATATTGGAGCCGCTTCATTGTGTTTTGCCTTCATAGAGGGAGCATCCAATTGAAACGGTACCTAAGTGCTACACAGATGCAGACAAGAGTTTGCCATACTACACACATAACAAATCATGAAGTTTATTAAATAAAAAAATACATGCTTTGTTTGACATGCTTTAATGACAGCAGCAAACAAGCTGATTGTAGGGCATATGATGCCTTAAAGGTATAGTTCACCCCAAAACGAAATGTTTATGTGTATCTGCTTACCCCCAGGGCATCCAAGATGTAGGTGTCTTTGTTTCTTCAGTAAAACACAAACTGAGATTTTTAACTCCAACCGTTGCAGTGTGATAGTCGTATATAATGCATGTCAATGGGGATATTTTAGAGTATGAGAGCAATGAGAGTAAAAACACACAGACATACGAATCCATATGAAACCCTGCGGGTCGTGGCGACACATTGATGTCTTAAGACACGAAACGATCGGTTTCTGCGAGAAACCCAACAGTATTTATGTTATTTTTTTACCTCTTATCAGACGAATGTCATCTAGTATTCCCAGCGCCATAACTTCCGGCGAATAAGGTCAAAATACTGGCGTGATCAAAGATATATAAACGTAGATGCCTCATTCGACCGATCGGCGCAGGCACTAATGATGAATCTATGTATATATCTATGATCGAGCTGGTATTTTGCATGTATTTTGACCTTATTCGCCGGAAGTGATGGCGCGGGGATGGCTAATGCAGAGCCATAGAAAAAAATTAAATACATTTTAAAATATGGATATTTTTCTTACACAAACGCATCGATTCGCTTCAGAAGGCCTTTATTAACACCCCGGAGCTGTGTGGAGCAGTTATTTGACAGACAGATGCATTTTTTATGGACTTCAAAAACAGAGCAGCTCTTACTGCCATTATAATGCTTGGATTAGCCTGAACATTTTTAATATAACTCAGATTGTATTCGTCTGAAAGAAGAATGTCGTATACACCTCGGATGACTTGAGGGTGAGTAAATCATGGGCTAATAATCATTTTTTGGTGAACAATCCCTTTAAAATGCTTTAATCTTGGTCAGATGTTGTTTAATTGTGTCCTGAGAAGTTTCCACCTAATCTCCTCAGCCCTGGTTGTGATACCAGACGATGTCGTGACTGTACTCCAGCCAACACACATCACATCTTCTGACCTAAAACAAACCCTCGTCTCATAGAGGTCCGGCAAAAAACGAACTTGTAACTTATTTCATGTTGCTTTAATCCTGTATTTATTTTTAAAGAATTCATATGGACATTTTTAATGTTTTTTTTTTGTATATATATATTTATATAGATGGTCACGATGAAGTGCCATGCATCAAAACCCTGCACATTTTCACATTTGGAAGGTGGAAGGTCCACATTTCTATCTGATGCTCATCCTCATCAGCTGTATGTTGTACTGCTCAGTATGACCTCTAGATGTCCCCAGAGCGCACCTGGAGTTTCCATCAGATTACATAAATCCGGTTGATGCATTCCGCAATCTTTCGAATCTGTTTCTCCTTTGAAAAGATTCAAGTCAGATGAGTCAGAATTCCATCAAGCAGATAAAGAGGGAATTGCTGAGTGTCTCTTTCTGAGACGTAGCGAGACTGCACTTGGTTTAGTCTAATTGCATGACTCAGACTAGTATACTCAAGAACTGTGTGGGCAAATCCAGGTTGATGAAGCTTACAAGACAATCAAAATATTCTGCCTGATGTTACAAAACATCTGTCCACTGGGTGGTCCATTCGACCGGTGTGACTAATGTGAAAGTACGTGGCAGAGACAGAGACATACCGCAAGTCTGAGAGCATGAGTGAAAATGCTTCTAATTTGCATTGTTTTCTCATTTATGTTTAGATACAGATTATCAAGAAAACAATATGAATTAAAATCTGAATAGAAATATTGATATGCATATATATATATCCATTTAGCTTTAATGACAGCAGTAAGCGGTCGAGCCAAACTACTCATTATTGTGCTTTATAGAATAATTTAAGGTAAATGGAAAGGCTATGACTGTACTCTAGCCTATAATATATACATTTATGTCATGGGAAGTCTCTGAGTGTTTGGCGTGGTAATGGATATGACAATGTGGATGTGTTTGGTCTTGGCAGTAGATATGCTACTCTGCTGCTGCTTCTGCTGCTGTTATTGATGCTGCTGTTATAGATGATGATGCTGCTGTTATTGATGATGATGATGATGCTGTTATTGATGATGATGCTGCTGTTATTGATGATGCTGCTGTTATAGATGATGATGCTGCTGTTATTGATGATGATGCTGTTATTGATGATGATGCTGCTGTTATTGATGATGCTGCTGTTATAGATGATGATGCTGCTGTTATTGATGATGATGATGCTGCTGTTATTGATGATGATGCTGCTGTTATTGAGATGCTGCTGTTATAGATGATGATGCTGCTGTTATAGATGATGATGCTGCTGTTATTGATGATGATGCTGCTGCTGTTATTGATGATGATGATGCTGTTATAGATGATGATGCTGCTGTTATTGATGATGATGCTGCTGTTATAGATGATGCTGCTGCTGTTATTGATGATGATGCTGCTGTTATTGATGATGATGCTGCTGTTATAGATGATGATGCTGCTGTTATTGATGATGATGCTGCTGTTATTGATGATGATGCTGCTGTTATTGATGATGATGCTGCTGTTATTGATGATGCTGCTGCTGCTGTTATAGATGATGATGCTGTTGTTATTGATAATGATGATGCTGCTGTTATTGATGATGATGATTCTGCTGTTATTGATGCTGCTGTTATTGATGATGATGCTGCTGTTATAGATGATGATGCTGCTGTTATTGATGATGATGCTGCTGTTATAGATGATGATGCTGCTGTTATTGATGATGATGCTGCTGTTATTGATGATGATGCTGCTGTTATTGATGATGATGCTGCTGTTATTGATGATGCTGCTGCTGCTGTTATAGATGATGATGCTGTTGTTATTGATAATGATGATGCTGCTGTTATTGATGATGATGCTGCTGTTATAGATGATGATGCTGCTGTTATAGATGATGATGCTGCTGTTATTGATGATGATGATGCTGTTATTGATGATGATGCTGCTGTTATAGATGATGATGCTGCTGTTATAGATGATGATGCTGCTGTTATAGATGATGATGCTGCTGTTATTGATGATGATGATGCTGTTATAGATGATGATGCTGCTGTTATTGATGATGATGATGCTGTTATAGATGATGATGCTGCTGTTATTGATGATGATGATGCTGATATAGATGATGATGCTGCTGTTATTGATGATGATGCTGCTGTTATAGATGATGATGCTGCTGTTATTGATGATGATGATGCTGTTATTGATGATGATGCTGCTGTTATTGATGATGATGCTGCTGTTATTGATGATGATGATGCTGTTATTGAGATGCTGCTGTTATAGATGATGATGCTGCTGTTATTGATGATGATGCTGCTGTTATTGAGATGCTGCTGTTATAGATGATGATGCTGCTGTTATTGATGATGATGCTGCTGCTGTTATTGATGATGATGATGCTGTTATAGATGATGATGCTGCTGTTATTGATGATGATGATGCTGTTATAGATGATGATGCTGCTGTTATTGATGATGATGCTGCTGTTATAGATGATGATGCTGCTGTTATTGATGATGATGCTGCTGTTATTGATGATGATGCTGCTGTTATAGATGATGATGCTGCTGTTATTGATGATGATGATGCTGTTATTGATGATGATGCTGCTGTTATTGATGATGATGCTGCTGTTATTGATAATGCTGCTGTTATTGATGATGATGCTGCTGCTGTTATAGATGATGATGCTGCTGTTATTGATAATGATGATGCTGCTGTTATTGATGATGATGCTGCTGTTATTGATGATGATGCTGCTGTTATAGATGATGATGCTGCTGTTATAGATGATGATGCTGCTGTTATAGATGATGATGCTGCTGTTATTGATGATGATGCTGCTGTTATAGATGATGATGATGCTGTTATTGATAATGATGATGCTGCTGTTATTGATGATGATGCTGCTGTTATTGATGATGATGCTGCTGTTATTGATGATGATGATTCTGCTGTTATTGATGATGATTCTGCTGTTATTGATGATGATGCTGCTGTTATTGATGATGATGCTGCTGTTATAGATGCTGCTGTTATTGATGATGCTGCTGCTGTTATAGATGCTGCTGTTATTGATGATGATGCTGCTGTTATTGATGATGATGCTGCTGTTATTGATGATGATGATTCTGCTGTTATTGATGATGATGCTGCTGTTATTGATGATGATGATTCTGCTGTTATTGATGATGATGATGCTGCTGTTATTGATAATGATGATGCTGCTGTTATTGATGATGATGCTGCTGTTATTGATGATGATGCTGCTGTTATAGATGATGATGCTGCTGTTATAGATGATGATGCTTCTGTTAGTGATAATGATGATGCTGCTGTTATTGATGATGATGCTGCTGTTATTGATGATGATGCTGCTGTTATAGATGATGATGCTGCTGTTATAGATGATGATGCTGCTGTTATTGATGATGATGATGCTGTTATAGATGATGATGCTGCTGTTATTGATAATGATGATGCTGCTGTTATTGATGATGATGCTGCTGTTATTGATGCTGCTGTTATTGATGATGATGCTGCTGTTATTGATGATGATGATTCTGCTGTTATTGATGATGATGCTGCTGTTATTGATGATGATGCTGCTGTTATAGATGCTGCTGTTATTGATGACGATGCTGCTGTTATAGATGATGATGCTGCTGTTATTGATGATGATGCTACTGTTATTGATGATGATGCTGCTGCTGTTATTGATGATGATGATTCTGCTGTTATTGATGATGATGCTGCTGTTATTGATGATGATGATTCTGCTGTTATTGATGCTGCTGTTATTGATGATGATGCTGCTGTTATAGATGATGATGCTGCTGTTATTGATGATGCTGCTGCTGTTATTGATGATGATGCTGCTGTTATTGATGATGATGCTGCTGTTATTGATGATGATGATTCTGCTGTTATTGATGATGATGATTCTGCTGTTATTGATGTTGCTGTTATTGATGATGATGTTGCTGTTATAGATGATGATGCTGCTGTTATTGATGCTGCTGTTATTGATGATGATGCTGCTGTTATAGATGATGATGCTGCTGTTATTGATAATGATGATGATGCTGCTGTTAGTGATGATGATGATGATGCTGCTGTTATTGATGATGATGCTGCTGTTATTGATGATGATGATTCTGCTGTTATTGATGCTGCTGTTGTTGATGATGATGCTGCTGTTATAGATGATGATGCTGCTGTAATGGATAATGATGATGATGCTGCTGTTAGTGATGATGCTGCTGCTGTTATTGATGATGATGCTGCTGTTATTGATGATGATGATTCTGCTGTTATTGATGATGATGATTCTGCTGTTATTGATGCTGCTGTTATTGATGATGATGCTGCTGTTATAGATGATGATGCTGCTGTTATCGATAATGATGATGCTGCTGTTATTGATGATGATGATGCTGCTGTTATTGATGATGATGATTCTGCTGTTATTGATGCTGCTGTTATTGATGATGATGCTGCTGTTATTGATAATGATGATGCTGCTGTTATTGATAATGATGCTGCTGTTATTGATGATGATGCTGCTGTTATTGATGATGATGTTGCTGCTGTTATTGATGATGATGATGCTGTTATTGATGATGATGATTCTGCTGTTATTGATGCTGCTGTTATTGATGATGATGATTCTGCTGTTATTGATGCTGCTGCTATTGATGATGATGCTGCTGTCAGAGATGACGATGCTGCTGTTATTGATAATGATGATGCTGCTGTTATTGATGATGATGCTGCTGTTATTGATGATGATGCTGCTGTTATTGATGATGATGTTGCTGCTGTTATTGATGAGGATGCTGCTGTTATTGATGATGATGATTCTGCTGTTATTGATGCTGCTGTAGGGCTGGGCGATATATCGCATGACATTGTTAGGCGCATCTCGTCAGTAAAGCCGGTTCCTTGATTAGTAGTAAATCGCCATCACCTGCTTTCAGATAGAGCGGCATTTACTACACAGAGCCGTAGTTCACTGACAAGCTGAGCCATATCGCATTAATTATCGCAGACGATACACTGCTGTTTATTGATGATGATGCTGCTGTTATTGATGATGATGCTGCTGTTATTGATAATGATGATGCTGCTGTTATTGATGATGCTGCTGTTATTGATGATGATGCTGCTGTTATTGATGCTGCTGCTGTTATTGATAATGATGATGATGCTGTTATTGGTGATGATGCTGCTGTTATTGATGATGATGCTGTTATTGATGATGATGCTGCTGTTATTGATGCTGCTGCTGCCATTGATGCTGCTGTTATTGATGCTGTTGCTGTTATTGATGCTGCTGTTATTGATGATGATGATTCTGCTGTTATTGATGATGATGCTGCTGTTATAGATGATGATGCTGCTGTTATTGATGATGATGCTGCTGTTATTGATAATGATGCTGTTATTGATGATGATGCTGCTGTTATTGATGCTGCTGCTGCCATTGATGCTGCTGTTATTGATGCTGTTGCTGTTATTGATGCTGCTGTTATTGATGATGATGATGATTCTGCTGTTATTGATGATGATGCTGCTGTTATAGATGATGATGCTGCTGTTATTGATGATGATGCTGCTGTTATTGATGATGCTGCTGTTATTGATGATGATGCTATTATTGATGCAACTGTTATTGATGCTGCTGTTATTGATGATGATGCTATTATTGATGCAACTGTTATTGATGCTGCTGTTATTGATGATGATGATGCTGTTATAGATGATGATGCTGCTGTTATTGATAATGATGATGCTGCTGTTATTGATGATGCTGCTGTTATTGATGATGATGATTCTGCTGTTATTGATGCTGCTGTTATTGATGATGATGATGCTGTTATTGATAATGATGATTCTGCTGTTATTGATGATGATGCTGCTGTTATTGATGATGATGCTGCTGCTGTTATTGATGCTGCTGTTATAGATGCTGCTGCTACTGTTATTGGTGCTGCTGTTATTGATGCTGCTGCTGTTATTGGTGCTGCTGCTGTTATTGATGCTGCTGTTATTGATGCTGCTGTTATTGATGGTGCTGCTATTGATGCTGCTGCTGTTATTGATGCTGCTGTTATTGATGATGATGCTGCTGTTATTGATGCTGCTGCTGTTATTGGTGCTGCTGCTTCTGCTGTTATTGATGCTGCTGTTATTGCTTCTGCTGCTGCTGTTATTGATGTTGCTGTTATCGATGCTGCTGCTGTTATTGCTGCTGCTGTTATTTATGTTGCTGTTATTTGCACTGCTGCTACTGTTATTGATGCTGCTGTTATTGCTTCTGCTGCTGCTGTTATTGATGTTGCTGTAATCGATGCTGCTGCTGCTGCTGCTGTTATTGCTGCAGCTCCTGTTATTATTGCTCCTGTTATTGCTGCTGCTGCTGTTATTGCTGCTGCTGTTATTGCTGCTACTGTTATTGATGCTGCTACTGTAAATGATGCTGCTGTTATCGATACTGCTGTCGCGCCGCACTCCACTTAATTCCTATGGGTGACGTCAAGCGACTCTAACGCGCCCCCACAAAGCATTCCGGGAAGCTGGCGCTGCATTTGAACAAATGCCGCAAGTCAAAAAAGCAGGCCGAATCCCATCTTTATGCAAATTAATCCGTTGAAGCGACGCGACTGTCCAATAGATGTAGAGCACATGGAGATTGAGGGAAGTCTCTTGCTGGTCCTTTTTTTATCATTCACCGCTGGCTCAAACGCACGCCCATAGCGGTAAACTTGAGGAACGCCCATCAACATACACATGAGGGGAAGCGTCACAACACCACGCTTCGTGCCGCAAAAGTGGATCTGTACCGTTATTGTTCCTGCTGTTATTGTTATTGCTGCTGCTGTTATTATTGCTGCTGTTATTGTTATTGCTGCTGCTACTGCAGATCAAGTATGGGACTTGCTACTGCCAATACATTCACAAAATAATGCTGCTGTGAACAAGTAAGACATGCTGCTGCTGAACAATATAGCATATATGAATTACCTAGCAGATCTACACAGGTGGAGCTGGGGAAGGTGGAGGGTTTCTGAAAGAATTGCAACTGCAACAGCAAATGCTGACCCAGTTTTTGAAGTTTGAGCAGCGAGCGAACCAATCAGCTGTGCCCTATATAGAATGATGTGACCGCAAGCAGATATAGTTAAGGACCTATGCCAGTTTTATGACAGAACTTTGCATATATCAAAAGCTTAATTAATTCACATTTTAAGCAAGTATTCATTAAATTCATCAGAAGTGACTTTCCAAATAAGTATTGTACTTTTGAACATTTAATTAATCGAGAAATCACTTTGCATCAACTTTTATTTAAAGGTTTATTTGGGGAAAACCTACATTTGTCTCTGATCCAGAGCACCAGATCATCAGTTGTTCATGAAAGCATGCATAGAAACTAAATTAAAGGGTTAGTTCACCCAAAAATGAAAATTCTGTCATAAATTACTCACCCTCATGTCGTTCGACACCCGTAAGACCTCCGTTCATATTCGGAACACAAATGAAGATATTTTTGTTGAAAGCTGATGGCTGAGAAAGGCTTCAGATAGGCCTCCATTGGCATTCAGTACATTTACACTCACAAGACCCATAAAAGGCACTTAAAACGTTGTTACAAAGTCCATCTCACCACAGTGGCTCTACAATAATTTTACGATGCGACGACAATAGTTTTTGTGCGCAAAAAAAAATCAAAATAACACCTTTATCCAGCTTGTTATTGTCTTCCGTGTGTGCCTCCACGACGCATGCGCGAGAATATGACGTAGCGCCAGCGTTCGGGAATCCATGAAATGCACACTTAAGCCCCATTTTGAGAACTACGCCGAGACCTAAAGCACGATCAATGTAGAATCCAACAGCTTAGACACGCGCGTCTTCCTCTGCTTGTAAACAAATCCCTTCTGGGTCAAGTGTCCGAGCGCCGGATCTGCGTCATATTCTCGCGCATGCGTCGTGGAGGCATACACGGAAGACAAGAACAAGTTGGATAAAGGTGTTATTTTGATTTTTTTTTGCGCACAAAAACTATTGTCGTCGCATCGTAAAATTATTGTAGAGCCACTGTGGTGAGAAGGACTTTGTAACAACGTTTTAAGTGCCTTTTATGGGTCTTGGGAGTATTAATGTACTGAATGCCAATGGAGGCCTATCTGAAGCCTTTCTCAGCCATCAGCTTTCAACAAAAATATCTTCATTTGTGTTCCGAATATGAACGGAGGTCTTACGGGTGTCGAACGACATGAGGGTGAGTAATTAATGACAGAATTTTCATTTTTGGGTGAACTAACCCTTTAAGCATGCTTTTACCAAATTCCAAAATAAATGTGAGGAATAGATTCGGTTTGAAAGCGTTGTGTCCTGACCCAGTTCTCACATTGTAACAAATGCACGCCACACATCGAGAATATTACAGTGCTCAGAGAGGTGAAGTCATGCGAATCAAGCATGAAGCAGGTCGTTTAAAAAAGGCTAAGCATATAAAAACTAAACAGTAATGATGGAGCGGGACAGGCTGAAGCTTGCCTCCGTCTGCCTTTGTTGAACTGTACTGGGGCTTGACAGGAGGAGGAAGTTTGGGGAAAGCTCGAGCAGAATCTTTAATGAAAGCATGGAATCTGTTATTCCATGAACACTACGGAGGAGTGACCCTGTGTTAATGTGAAAGCCAGAGGAATGCAATTATCTGGCGATATTGAACACACACCGGTTGTCCTTCCAAAAACAAAAAAAAAAAGACTGTGTATCTCATTCACTTTGTTTGGACGTGTGAATAATGATGACTTGTTCTCCGGGACAAAAGCTGTGTTAAATTCCCTGTTATGAAACCACGGAAAGGCCAAAGGTAAAAGCAAGACATAATCACACCAGATGTCTGAAGTCGTGAAGGACCCCTCAGACAAGGGTGGCTAAGTTTCCGTCCAGAAGTTTTCATTTTCCATCTGCTTGTAGGGAAAACGATTGGAGTTTTAGCATGAAGTCACACCTCTGGCATGCTTTTTTTTAATTGTTGCAGGGGTTAATTGTCTTCTGTCAAAAACACTGAATCGTTTGTGTTTGAACAGGCCTGTTCTGACACGATTATTCTCGCGGCCTACAGTCTTTCAGTACGTGGGATGCACGAGCAGCTCGAAAGCAAATGCCTTGAGGATGCCAATCTGGGAGACGGATCGACGCAGCCTTAAAGCCGAAATATGCAACCGAATATCAATTATCAGTTGCCCAACGTGACTCAAGCGCCCCAGAGTATGCGAAGCGTCCCTGCTGCCTGCAGTTTCAGAAGTTTGCGGCGAGATGAGAGAGAATCCATGAATTGCACGTGGCTCCCGGAGTGTCTGACCTCTGTTGCCCCACGGAAGCCGTTTCCATGGCAACCCCCCACTCACCCGCAGTCCGTCCCGCTGCTGATTGTGAATTCCTGCAAGGTCAGAAAGAGAGAAACTCGTCTGTGCACTTGGAGACATTGATAAAGCAAATTGCACTGGTTTAACATGACCCCCCCCCCCCCTCATCCCCCCAATTTGTTATTGAATGTTTAAGACAGGATGTGCCTTTAAGAGATACAATCTTAAATAAATACAGAAATAGAGATGATATAAGTGCATGATTTATGAATTATTGCCACACGCTTAGCTAAGTTGCCAAATTTGAACTTTTCAAGCCTGAGGGCAACAGCATAGCATTTAAAACTTAAAATAGATCTTAAAAGACACTTAAAAGTATACTTTAAGTTTGCTGAAGCAATAACTAAAATAAGAAAATACGGTTACACTTTATTTTAAGGTGACGTACATACTTAAACAAGTACTGAGTAATATTAATTAACATGTAGAGTTAGGGTTGGTTTGTTGTAATTATGCATAATTTACTGTTATTATAGTAAGTACATAGTAATGTGTAACTATACCACCTTAAAAAATGCTTACACTTTATTTTACAGTGTCATTGGTACATATGTTACATGTATTTACCATAAAATAACAGTAAATGATGCATAATTACATGCGACAAACCCAAACCATATAGAAGGAACATGCAGTTAATCAATATTACTCAGTACTTAAATATATAATTACACTAACAATGACACCTTCAAATAAAGTGTGCCCTTGTTACAGTGTATTAAGATTAGTTGCATGTAATTATGCATAACTTATTGTAGGCTAATTATTATAGATACTACATAGGACACAGTAAAATAAAGAGTTACCAAATAAAGTGTTACTGAAAACAGCATTTGATTTGATTGTTGTTTAATAACTTACATTTGAAGTGTCATTCACATCCCAATAAACAAGATGAATAACAGCCCTTTAGATATTAGCATATAATGCAGTTTTAATTCTCTCATGGAGCCTGACCAATTAGCAGCCAAATGCTAATGACTGGATTTATTTGTTTTACACTCGGTGTGTTCTTAGGTTGAAGGCATTGAATGGTCTATTAATTTTTGTGCAGGCATTAATTATTTTTTTGGAGAGGGGAACTTTACATTTACCAATACAGATCCATTGAGAGAGAGAGAAAGAGAGAGCAACGCGCTGTTGTACATCTCTCCTCCCCCTTCCTCTCTCTCTCTCTCTCTCTCTCTCTCTCTCTCTCTCTCTCTCTCTCTCTCTCTCTCTCTCTCTCTCTGTCTGTCTGTCTGTGTCTCCTGCAGGACTGAAGATCATGAGCGCTCAACTCGACCGTGTTTCTCCTCCTGATCTCCGCGCGCACAGTCTCCGCAAGACCAAGAAATAAAACACACACACACACACACACACACACTCTCTCTCTCTCTCGCTCTCTCTCTCTCTCTCTCTCTGTCTTATATTCACAGCAGCGCCGGGAATAAAGCTTCATCCACGCTTGGACTCAAAGTCTCGCAGTTGTGCGCTTTTATTGAATTAGTCTCTGTCTGAAGGTTCAAGGTGTGTAACATGATGTCCATGTATGTCCTGATGCGCGCTGGTTTTGGATTATTCAGCGTCGCTCTGATCGCCTTTGTCCAGCGGCCAGCCGGCGCTTCTGCCAGCAAAAACCCGCAAGGTAAGTTTGCCTCTCGCCCTCCACATGATATGCACCTTTTGGCTGAGGAATTACTCCGGGAAAAGAGCTGTTTGATGATCTGTGCTCAGTAAGAACAACTTATGGGACACGGTTTTCCCCAAACGCGGCGCTGAAGTAGACTTACACAGGTATTTTGGACATCTTTGAACTGTTTGTGCTGCGCAGGTGTTTATTATAACTGTGGGGAATTTCATGATGGATCCATTTTCTCCTTGACAGCAATAATAATGCACCGAACGAACTGTAAAATATACTGTACTTTTTTGTGCATCCAGTCCAGTCACTAGCCCATCTTCTAGAGTCGTTTTTTGCTCATTGCATATAGGTCAAATTTTGCATTTTTTGTTGTTCTGCTTTTATTAGGGCTGCTAAAAAAACCTCTGTGCGTTTTTGAGTAAAGCAACCGAATCCAGAGGGCAGGGCCCAAAAGCAAAAAGTTATAATTATAAACAAATGATCACAGGGTTTTTCTTAACTTATGGGGTTTTGTTGGCGTCGTCTGCACCTGTAGAGGGTCATGCATCGCTGGAACTAATGACACAGGCACCTCTAGAGCCATTCCGTGCATTTTTTTATTAATATGCGATTTGTGAATTTTATTAGTTATAATTAGATTCTGAAACAAATGACTTCAGATGCTCATAAAACTCAAATTGATATGGATTTCATTAGTTATGTAGATGTTTTCAAACACATTGATGCATTATGAGCAGGTTTATGAAGTAAGTTAAATCAAAATTTGGCTGTAAAAACAGACGTTAGTGGTTCCATTAAGAACCTTTAATATCCATGGAACCTTTCCACTGCAAGTTCTAAAAAGTGCCTATTAAAATGTATACATTCTTACAAATGAAGGTTCCAAAAGAACAATTTACGGTTCCCCAAAGACACTTTCAGTGATAAAAGAACCATTTTGTTGGACATTTTTCCTCTATAAGAATCTTTTGTGCGATGGGAAGGTTCCACACTTAAAAATAAAAAGTTTTTTTTTTCACTGTGATGCCATACAAGAACCATTTCCCCTTTTAGAGATCAGTTCTTAAAGGGATAGTTCATCCAAAAATGAAAATTAAATCATCGTTTACGCTCCCTCAGGTTGTTCTTACACTGTAAAAAAAATTCAGGTCTCCACTTGAAAATGTTCTAGTGACCGATCACATCAAAATTTTCAGTTGGCCAAATTGAATTTCTGTGAATTGATGCAAAATTTGGCCAACTCAAAACTTTTTATGTGATCAGTCACTAGAAAATGTTCAATTGGAGACCTGATTTTTTTTTTACAGTGTAGTGTGTATGTGTTTCTTTCTTCTGTCGAACCCAAAAGACGATATTTTGGGTAATCAAAGAGATGTTGGTCTCCATTGACTTCCATATGGAGAAAAATACTATGGGGTCCATCAACTTTTTGGTCACTGACATTCTTCAAAATATCTTCTCATACAGGTTTGAACATGAGGGTTAAATTTTCATTTTTGGTTGAACTATCCCTTTTTTTTATCTTAATATGAAGAACATTTTAATCTAAAGAACCCTTTGTGCAATGGAAAGATTCCATGGATGTTAAAGGTTCTTCGTGGAACCATCAATGCCAATGAAGTAACTGTTTTGTTTTTTTAAATGGTTCTTTGAAGAGCTGTTCACTGAAAGGAACCCAAAGCTTTATTTTTAAGAGTGTAGATCTATTGGTGACGGAATAGCTCTGGATTTTTAGGGTCTCTAGAACCCTCTCAGAATAAAGACATCTCGCCATCAGATCGAGGAGATCTAGATCCCAGCTGAGCACTCCTTCACCTCCATTCCCCATCACTCACCGACATGCTCCCCGTACAAACAAACGTCAACAAATGGCGACTCCTGGGGCTCGATCCGTACTGACCACATGTTGCACAGTCCCATATGTGGCCGAGAGCTGGAAAACAGTCTCACGGAGGCCATTTAAAGGTATTTGGCACCATAAAGTCAAGTATTTGACATTCACCTGAGACCCGATCGCGCCGCAGAGCCTGAAAGTGCGCACTAAACCTCTGGGTGTTCACCACGAGGACTGCATGAGGAATTCGATTTGTCAAGGTCCCGGCTAATGGACTGTTACGCAAGCGTGACGCAATGATGTCGGCGGCCGCTCGTGTGCGTATGTGCATGTCTGGTATGTGTGCATTTACGTTCGGCGATGCTCAAAAGGTTTCCTGTCGCGCTGACAGGCCAGTGTGGACGACAGAGAGAAAGGAACGGGAGGGAGCGGGCTGGGGGTTGTTGTGCATCTTGGGTGGTCTGCTTCCCATTGTGGGAAAACTCAATATTTACATTTTGTAATTAGAACTGCTTTCACTCTTTCATTTTCCACAACAAGGATTTACGCACATCTTACAGGGGAAGGTGGCAGCGTCGGGCCTAATGTCCTGCACCTGTTCGTCACCGCTAGACGGTCAGGTCAGCGTGTGTGTGTGTGTCATGTTGCAGAGAGAGAATCATGACAAAGGCTTGATGTCGTACATTAAAAGTTGTTCTGCTTTTTGAGTTTTGTACTCCAGATGTCACATAATGCACCGAAACGTGTGTCGTAATGGAGAGAGAAATTGCACAGCATAGTAGTTTATTTAGCTCTTTTTATCCCCCTTTTTTTTCTCTTAGTTTGCTTTGGTTTGCAACTCGGTTGTTCCCTAAATTCACTTTGGCTTTGCTTCCCTGTAAAAAAAAATGAATTTCTATCTATGTATCGGTTCTTTCTTTCTTAATTTCTTACAGTTGTACATTTACCATTGCTCTTCTTTTTCTTCTTCTTTTTTGCTCACTGCAAAAAATTGTCTTGTTTTCAGTCCAAATATCTAAAAAATCTTACATTAAGAAGCATTTACTAGACAAGCAAAAGTTTTTGCCTTGTTTTGGGGGAAAATAACTCAAAATTAAGGGAGTTTTTGCTTAAAATAAGCAAAATAATCTGCCAATGGGGTAAGCAAAATAATCTTGTTTTCTGTTTGAATTAAGATTATTTTGCTTACCCCATTGGCAAATTATTTTAAGCAAAAACTCCCTTAATTTTGAGTTATTTTCCCCCAAAACAAGACAAAAACTTTTGCTTGTCAGTAAATGCTTCTTAATGTAAGATGTTTTAGATATTTGGACTGAAAACAAGACAAAAATACTAAGTAAGAAAAGCATTTTTTGCAGTGCTCTATCTATTCTTTTTTCCTCTCTATGTTGCTCTGACACACTTTCATTCACTGGTTGGTTGGTTCATTCATTCATTATTTCAGGAACACTTTAAAATAAGGCTCCATTAGTTAATGCATTACATTTGTTCCATAACTACAACATTGTAAGCTCAAGTCACTGAAATATTTCTCAGATACAACTTGAAAGTCACCATTTCTTTTCTCCTTTTGTTGTTCACCGGTTCTCGGATGTGAACGTTTTGATTGTCAAACGCGTCAGTGGCATATAAAACAGAGAGCGAGTGATTAAAGTGTCAGTATTTATTAAACGCAGATGTTTGGCTGTGTCCTTCTCCTACCAGCACTGTAGGATGATCATTATTCATTGCAACGACCCTAATTCAGAGTAAATGGGAGGCTTTTAAAACCCCATGTGCTGCAAATGACTTGATGAATACAAAAAATCCTCATATTCTCGAGGTGCAGAAGGAGAGCGGCCCTGTCCACCACTTCTGAGCCTTCCTGGCCCGGAGCTGCTGGCTAACAGCGCCAAGGCAACCGGCGGTGAGGATGTGACATGCCGCAGCGGTATGTGTGTTGATGTAACCTCTAGTCCGTCTCCCCGTTCACCCCGAGGCAAAACCCCTGCCAAGCAGACCCTGCTGGACAACTCCAGTGTGGGAAATACACATTTCCCTTGAATAGCAGGAGCCCGAGAAGGAGGGGAGAGCAGGAGGCCTGCCGGGGAGGGGTGGCGTGACAGCGGTTTGGGGGTTTGTTTGCTTTGTGTTGCCTTTCACTCAATGAAGTTGGAGTATTCTTTTGTGAGTCTGGAGCAATGGCCTTGTCAGAGGCGGGGACAGATGATCTCTCAGCGCTTCGATGTAGAGAATATCTGGAGCAACCGTGTAGGAGAGAAACAGTGAACGAGATCTCTTTATCATCTCTGTTGCTTCTTGACTGCCAGATTAAATTGAGAAAATGTAGTTTTATGGTTCTCGCATGTTTCTCTTGAGGAAAAATACCTTCTTTCTCTTTAAGATTTTCAAAGAACATCCTAATGTCTCAAACCGTGCTCAGACACCAACATTTTATGGTTCTCGGCTGTTCCTCTTGAGGAAAAATACCTTTTTTGTTTAAAAAGATTTTCCAAAGAACATCCTAATGTCTCAAACCATGCTCAGACACTAACATTTTATAATCAGAAGTCATTTTAATGCGAACTTAAAATGTTTATCATCATCTTCTCTGAAAAAAAAACGAGTTATATGAGCATGCATTTGGGCAGAGAGATCTCAGTAATGTCTCAGCTGTTTCTCCTAGACTGCCATGAGATTGAATGGAGAAAATTGAGACTTTTGCCTTATTCTCAGATTTTTCTCTTGGGGAAAAAGGGTTTCAGAGGACATTTTAATGTCTCGGACTTTGCCAAGAAACCAAAATCTAGAATCAAAAGTCATTTCAATATGAACTTCAAAATGTTTTTTTTTATCAATTTCTTCCAAAAAAACAACTGACATGAGCATGTATTTGAATGGAGAAAATGGAGACTTTTGTCAAAGTTTCATGATTCTCAGATGTGTCTCTTGAGGGAAAAGGGTTTCAGAGGACAATTTAGTGTCCTGAACATGCATTTGGGAACAAAACAAACACTGAGATCTCAGTAATGTCTCGGTTGTTTCTCCTAGACTGCCATGAGACTGAATGGAGAAAATTGAGACTTTCACCTGATTCTCAGATGTTTCCCTTGGGGGGAAAGCCCTTAAATGTGTCTCCTAAAGGGTTTCAGAGGACATTTTAGTGTCCTGAACATGCATTTTGGGGGAAAAAAACAAACACTGAGATCTCAGTTACGTCTCTGTTGTTTCTTCTAGACTGCCATGAGATTGAATGGAGAGAATGGAGAATTTTGCTTGATTCTCAGATGTTTCCATGGGGGAAAAAGCCCTCAAATGTGTTTTCTTAAGGGTTTCAGATGACATTTTAGTGTCCTGAACATGCACTTGGGGAACAAAACAAACACTGAGATCTCAGTTACGTCTTGGTTGTTTCTCCTAGACTGCCATGAGATTGAATGGAGAAAATGGAGACTTTTGCCTTATTCTCAGATGTTTCTATGGGGGGGGGAAGCCCTCAAATGTGTTTCCTTAAGGGTTTCAGAGGACATTTTAGTGTCCTGTACATGCATTTGGGGAACAAACACTGAGATCTCAGTTACGTCTCGGTTGTTTTTCCTAGACTGCCATGAGATTGAATGGACAAAATGGAGAATTTTGCCTGATTCTCAGATGTTTCCATGGGGGAAAAAGCCCTCAAATGTGTTTCCTTAAGGGTTTCAGATGACATTTTAGTGTCCTGAACATGCATTTGGGGAACAAAACAAACACTGAGATCTCAGTAATGTCTCGGTTTTTTCTCCTTGACTGCCATGAGATTGAATGGACAAAATGGAGACTTTTGTCAAAGTTTCATGATTATCAGATGTTTCTCTCGAGGAAAAGGGGTTTTAGAGGACATTTTAGTGTCCTAAACATGCATTTGGGGAACAAACACTGAGATCTCAGTATTGTCTCAGTTGTTTCTCTGCCATGAGATTGAATGGAGAAAATTGAGACATTTGCCTGATTCTCAGATGTTTCCATGGGGGAAAAAGCCCTCAAATGTGTTTCCTAAAGGGTTTCAGAGGACATCTTAGTATCCTGAACATGCATTTGGGGAAAAAACAAACACGGAGATATCAGTAATGTCTCGATTGTTTCTCTGCCATGAGATTGAATGGACAAAATTGAGACTTTTGTCAAAGTTTCATGACTCTCAGATGTTTCTCTTGAGGAAAAAGACCTCACATGTCTCTTTTTTCAAAAATTTTCCTAAGAACATCCTAATGTCTCAAACCGTGCTCAGATAGCAATATTTTATAATCAAAAGTCATTTTAATGTGATTTTCAAATGTTTAACATGTAGTTCTTCCAAAAACAATTTACATGAGCTTGCATTTACTGAGATCTCAGTAATGTCTTGATTGTTTTTCCTAGACTGCCATGAGCTTTCCCTTGAGGAAAAAAGCCCTCAAATGTGTCTCCTAAAGGGTTTCAGAGGACATTTTACTGCCTCAAATGGTGCTCAGACACCAAAATGTATAATCAAAGTAATTTCAATATGAATTTCAAAAGTTTCTCCTAAAATTCTCGAATTCTTGAATGGAGAAAATGTTGATTTTTGCCTGATTCTCAGGTGTTTCCCTTGGGGAAAAAGCTTTCAAATGTGTCTCCTAAAGGGTTTCAGAGGACATTTTAGTGTCCTGAACATGCATTTGGGGGGGAGGGGGATCTCAAACACTGAGATCTCAGTAATGTCTCAGCTGTTTCTCCTAGACTGCCATGAGATTGAATGGAGAAAATGGAGACTTTTGTCAAAGTTTCATGACTCTCAGATGTTTCTCTTGAGGAAAAGTCCCTCAAATGTGTCTCCTAGGGTTTTAGAGGACATTTTAATGCCTCAAACTGTGCTCAGACACCAACATCTATTTAATTGTGAACTTGGCACATCATCATATTCTCCCCAAAACAAATGATATGAGCATGCATTTGGGCAGAAACCAACACTGAGAGCTCAGTAATGTCTCAGCTGTTTCTCCTAGACTACCATGAGATTGGATGGAGGATGATTGGCGTCTCCTGCTTCTCAGATGTTTCTCCTGAGGAAAAAGACCCCAGTATTCTCACACACGTCTCCTATAGAGTTTCACAGGAGATCTCAAATCTGCAATAAAAAGTAATTTCACTGTCATCTTCAAACATTTATCATCTAATTCTCGCAAAACAACTCATCTGAGCCATCAATTGGACAACTATTCCAGCAACTATTCCATTATGAGCAATGACAGAAAAACGTTTGAGTAAAACAAATTCCTACTATGACATTTGCAACATTGTGTCTCTGTTTTGGTGAAATGAGGCTTTGTTGGTTTTTATAAGGTATTTCATAGTTGTTTTATTGTGGCTTTGGTGAAGTTTTATTGTTTATTTTTAATGCATCTAGCCAGCTGTTTTCCCCTTGTTTTTTAAAGATTTAAAACATTTCTGTTCTTATCTGTCTTTTTCACAAATGCCTCACTTTCTCTCCACTTAACCCACAATCCAGAAAGTCTCTCACCAGTTTTTTCTTTAACTTTTTCTCCTCTCAATATTCCATTTTTATCCCAAAGTGGAGTGTGTATTTTTGAGGCAGAAGTTAAAGCGTTTATAGTTGGCCACATGGCGAAGTATGTTTACTGTTCATGTGTCTAAGTGTACAAAACCCAAAAAGCACAGACTTTCTGCTACTGTGAGAATTTTGTGAGGTTTTTATACCGATTGACGACACGCAACAGGAACAGGAGCGCAATTGACAATGGAAAGAGACGAGCCTTAAGGCCTGTTCACATCAAGAACTATAACTATAAAGATAAAGATATAGTTCTAAATATAAAAGATTAGTAGAGTCCACACCACAGCTATAATGATATAGAGGAATACTGAAAAAAGTTGCTGCCTTAAATTAAGTCCAATCAACTTGGATGTTTAAGTCATTTAAACTTAAATGACATTAAACTCACTTGTTAATTCTTGTATAACAACTTATTTTGATGAGTCAAAGCAATGTAAAACGTATGTTGTCAAAACATATTGATCATATACTTTTTTACAGTGGCAGCCAATCTGAATCCATTCTAATTTTAAGGGCTCGCGTATTTAAAATGGCCGTCGACATTGAGAAGTGAATCGCTGAGGTCCAGATAAATCCACCACAAGTCAAACTCCCTTTTTAAGGATACTTGAAAGAAAATGGATATATGGTAAACAATAAATGGTGAGAAGTATTAACGGAGATAAGCTCATTATGCCAGGCTAACAAACAGTCTAACATAATATTACCTCAGGTATCCAGCACTAGTTTCAACAACATTGTTCTTACTTCTTTTTAAGTTGCAGTGAAAAAGACTATAGGTGTTGCTTTTATTCCACTATATTGACTAGTAGTCAATCAACATTGTTTTTTGATGGCTGATGCCGATATCTTAGAGAGCAGGGTGGCCGATATATTTATATAATATATACAATTTGTATTTATTTCAATTAGAAATATACATGAAAATTAATAAATTCTTTAAAATAAACATGCTTATACTTACGATGGCAACTTGATTCTGCAGTCCAACAGTATTTTCACAAATAAAAAGGAAGTAAACACAGTAACAGGACACTCAGTAATCTTGTAAATTTGTGCACACTGGTAATCCTATATTTTTTTTTTCAAATAAAGACAAGGTAACACAAATTTTACATGGCATGATTATGACATAGTGGGCAACTGAATATAGCTAAATAACTAATAACTAAATAAAAGTTTGGCGCATCGTCAAAATAAAAGTCCTGTTTCTAACACCTCGGCCAATCAGAAAAACTATACAACCCAATCTCACAGCAATTCGTACATATTTTTTAACGAGGTAGCTAATTCGTACGAATTTGTACGACCTCACTTGAACAAATTGGTACGAATTTTTTGCTAAATCGTACGTATTTGACAAGTTGGTAAATTTTGTATGATTTCGTGCGAATGGCCTAACCTCAAACCCCGCCCCTAAACCTTCCCATCACTGCAGTATAGACAAATCGTACAAATTCATACGAGTGAGATCGTACGAATTCGTACAAATTAGCCCCTTCGTACAAATACGTACGAATTGGTCGTGAGATAGCGTTGATATATCGGCCTTGGCGATATATGGGCTGACCACTATTATTGACAATGCCAGCTATATTCACTGTCAATTAGATTAGATCGATTACACTAGCTAGATAAACTCGAAACATAGCATGATGAGGACATCTGCTGGTTAAAGGCGTGTAAATGTTAACAGCAAAAACATGTTCAGTGACATGTTGTACGCACTTTGAAACCATTAGACTGTTATTGTTCTTGGTGTGAACGGGACTTATCAAGTTGATCAGCTAATATATATGTTTGCATTGTTTTTATTGCCAAGGCTTTTTAGGTTGTGTAGAATCTGCTATTTCGGACCCAGTTCGTTTGCTCACATCAATGGCTGCATAAAATACGCTGTGTTTTCCACCAACTGGCAACACGGGTGTCTAAACATTATTGGGTAAATTGGCAGTGGGCGGGATCACACAAGAGCAAATCAAACCAGGACATTCCTACACTATTGAAGTAGAATAACTGGCTGTGGCTGTAGCGGAGAAACAATTATATGAACTTCGCATTTTCCTAAATATCTGCAAACATATTATGGCACTTTTATACTTTAGTACAGTAAAGAAAAAATGCATACAGCACCTTTAAGTAATTGAATAACAAATGTTGTCATGACTTATTGATCATATATATTTTTTTTTTACTGTGAATGTACCTTTATAAACTGTATAGGGTTGCAAAGACATTTTCGGCAAATTTCCAAAACAATTGTGGAAAGTTTCTGGAAACTTTGCAACCCTAGTACTAAATTATTACCATATTCATAACATGGTATTACCACTTTGTACATAATAAATGTAACAAAATTTGCTTTATGCTAATAAACAAGCATAATATATTCTCTCAAATATCTCCTAATATCTTATGCTGCGTTCACACCAAACGCGAATAGAGTGTCTGGAGCGAGTGATTTCCATGTTAAGTCAATGTAAAGACATGTTGACGCATGTCTGGAGGTCCTGCGGCGCGATAATGCGATTTCACCTCATTTGCGCGTCCAGTTCGCGTGAAAGACGCAAATTGAGTGTCTTGCGCAATACGCGTGTTACGAGCGAGTGATTTGTATTTGGTGCTTTTTGTGCATTCACGCGTTTGAAGCGAATTCGCGTCTGACACCCAAATTGAAAAAAATTAACTTTCGCCTTGTTAACCAATCAGGCGGAAGTACAGCCGGAAGTACAAAAGCTTGCTTTATACGCGTGTCCAATTCGCTGTGGACGCACGAGTGGATTCAAAATGTTCAAGCGTCCAACTAGATGCGATAAACACAAATTTGACGGTGTGAATGCAGCATTATCACATTTTTCAAATTTTAAATAAAAATTTTTACCCAATTTTAACCCAACCCAATATTTTGGAAATTTTTATCCAATTTCCAAAAACTTGCCAAAAGTTTCAAAAAAAATCCTGGAAAGTTTCTGGAAACTTTGTAACCCTAGTACTAAATGATAACCATATTCATAACATGGTGTTACCACTTCATAAATCTAACAAAATTTGCTTTATGCTAATAAACAAGCATCATATATTCTCTCAAATATCTCCTAATATCTTATGCTGCGTTCACACCAAACGCGAATTTCCATGTTAAGTCAATGTAAAGACGTGTTGGCGCGTGTCTGGAGGTCCTGCGGCGCGATAGACGCGATTTCGCCTCATTCGTGTGTCCAGTTTGCATAAAAGACGCAAACTGAGCATCTGGCGCGAAAGACGCAAGTGATTTTATTTGGTGCTTTTTTGGCATTCACGTGTTTGAAGCGAATTTGCATCTGACGGCCGAGTTGAAAAATCTGAACTTTGGAGTCTGTTGGCACCGCGTTAACCAATCAGGAGCCTGCTTGCTGCTGTCAGGTGGTGAAGTGACGTGATAAACGGGGGCAGGCCCGCCCGCAGTCACTCATTTAAAACAGTGGCTGTGTTTATTCTGGACTGAAGGACCTTGGCATATCATTGCATTATTATGGTATAATAATGATGAAAATTGTTGTTACTGTTCTTTCATGCATTTAATAATAACAAAAATAAAAAAGTCACTCATTCAACATGGAGGAACGACTGATATTGGCAGTGAGCAGTCATACGGAGCTATATGGGCGCGGGACAGCCGGAAGTACCTCTGAAGGCGGCCGTCATCCAACCGCAGCTCCTGAGCACTTCGAACGAGCATCTATTTAGCTTCAAACGCTCAATTTATATGCGCATCCAATTAGCTGTGGACGGGCGAATGGATTCAAAATGTTCAAAGGTCCAACAAAATGCACATTTGCCGCTCTATTCACGTTCAGTGTGAACGCAGTATTACACAATCTTGCTTCACAAGTAAATGTATCTTGTTTTAAAGTATGTTTAGATATAACATTATACACTCTAAAAAAATGCTGGGTTGTTTCAACCCAAATTTGAGTCAAATATGGACAAACCCAACCATTGGGTTAAAATGTAAAATTTAAATTTAAACCGAACGGTTGGGTTTTGTCCAATTTCCAAAAAACTTTCCAAAAGTTTCCAAAAAATCCTGGAAAGTTTCCAAATATCCTGGAAAGTTTCTGGAAACTTTGCAACCCTGGTACTAAATGATTACCATATTCATAACATGGTATTACCACATTGTACTTCCTAAATTTAACTAAATTTGCTTTATGCTAATAAACAAGCATAATATATTCTCTCAAATATCTCCTAATATCTTTTGCTGCATTCACACCAAACACGAATAGAGTGTCTGGAGCGAGTGATTTCCATGTTAAGTCAATGTAAAGACGTGTTGATGGATGTCTGGAGGTCCTGCGGCGTGATAGACGCGATTTTGCCTC